>NW_015386171.1:705131-715131 GCF_001527695.2 Protobothrops mucrosquamatus | reverse complement strand
TCAGATTTCTTTTAAGTCAGTTTTGAGAACTTGACACAAAGGACACAATTTTGGCTCTTTAACCTTGAAATAAGCCTGTTAGTATTCACTATTTGAGAGCCATTCAGTTTTAAAAAATGAAAAAAGTTCTAAGGTCACGTGATTACCTTTTGTGAATTTCTGACTAGCAAATTCAATGAGGAAACCAGATTCGCTTAACAACAGTGTTACCAATTTAACAACTGCAATGATTCACTTAATAACTGTGGCAAGAAAGGTTGTAAAATGGGACAAAACTCACTTAGCAACTGTCTCACTTAGCAACAGAAATTTTGGGCTCAATTGTGGTTGTAAGTCAAGGACTACCTGTAGTATCAGTCACTAGGCTCCTCCATATCACGTTTATAAACAATAACACCTCATAACATAACTAACAATTACTGCATATGATTACAATGAAATCATAAAGTATGTGTCAGTCTGCCAGATTGCTACTCATGTACTTGGATGGATTACAAGTGTAATTAAAAAAAGACATAAACTTAAAAAACAAATTTTTATTTTACTCTACTTCTTAAATTGGTTTTTCAAAGGAAAATACACTGTAATATCTAATAATAATTAATAATAATTTATTTCACATTTATTTAATTAATTGTAGGCTGCCTTCCCAGAAAAGTCCTTCTGCTAACGACATGAAAGAAAATTAAACTTTATTAGAGCGAAGCACAGCAAAAGTTATAATGCCACCCTCCCTAAATCCTAAAATCCGATCCTGGTATCAGTTTAAACCCAGGGAGACTAATCAGAGGCACTTAGTGAAAGCTTGACTGAATATATATTTAGGGCTTAAAAAACCCCCCTAGTAGTGATACCCAGATGGTACAGCATTTCATAACCATAGAAGAGAGGAAGGTTTTTTTTTCCTCTTATTTTAATAAACTGAAAAGATCTCAAAGAAGGATACAAATGAAGGACTTTTTGTTTCTTTCTCTGTGTGGTCAGATTGGCACAATTGAAGACAGTCCTTCAAGTAACTTGGCTCTAGACGTTTAGATTTTGAAGGTGCTTTGAATTAAGCTCAATAATACAACTATATATTATTGCAACTGGGTCATCCCATAATCTAAAAAACTTCCACCATGAACATTTTTTCAAACATAGTTACTCATAGAGCACATCACAGCAGCTGAGTTTGGATGTCAACCAAATAGATAGATAGATAGATAGATAGATAGATAGATAGATAGATAGATAGATAGATAGATAGATAGATAGATAGATAGATAGATAGATAGATAATCAGATACTGCATGAGCTTATTCTTTCTCTTTCATGTATGATCAATTGTTAAATATCATTGGGGGACAAGAAGAATTAAATAATGCAGCCCATTGATTTATTCAGTTTCATACTGGGTTTTGTGGATAGCATGAAGTTTTGTTCTTCTTCTTGAAGACATAATAAACATGGGAAGGTAGAGAAAAAGGATAAATGCCATGCCATACCATTCCATTCCCATGTAGCTGTCTTGGTAACAACAGAAATGGCTTGTTTTTGCCCTATTCTGGGATTTTTTCCCCAACTCCCCTATCTAGCTTGGAGCCTTTGGGTTTATGGTGGTTTCCCATCTGAATTATTAACCTGGCCCGATCTTGCATTGGTTTTGGGATGAAGCCAAACTAAGGTAGATGCTGCCACTCTTAGGTTGCCTCCAGTGCTGGAGAAAATGGAACTTCCACAAACATAAACCATGTATTATTCTCTATGCATATGTCTCCTTTTAAATTGGTTGTCATCACTGTTTATGGGAATACAGTATTCTATATTACCCTCAATATAGTTGAAATGATGAGTTTATTATAATCTCATTTAGATTTAAATTAAAAGAATGTTTAAAACTGATAAAAGAAAACATATAAAGTCATATTGATCATCAGCTAATCTCAAAGAACCCAAATTCTCTTGCCTGATCATCATTTCTTTGATCCTTTCCTAGATTCACATCTTATTACTCATTTTTAAATCATATATAGCAGTATTTAGTTAAAAGATCAATTAATTCAAATCACAGCTCACTTTAAAGCAGTTTACTTCTTATTTGCTCCAGTACCATTAAAACTATAGAAATGATCACAAGTGTTCTGTTAAGTATATATCTAGCAGCAGATAAATCATTTCTTAATATTCATAAGTTGCAATTTCAGCATTAAAAGGTCAAATTCTATTGGGGTTTGATGCAGTGGATTATTTCTGGGCCAAAGGCTGTTCTTGGATTTTACAAGATGTACTTGGAGTAGCACTCCAACAAGTGGATAGCAATAGCACTTAGACTTATATATCGCTTAATAGTGCTTTATAGCCCTTGCTAAATGGTTTACAGAGTCAGCATATTGCCCCCAACAATCTGTGTCTTCATTTTACTGATCTGAAAAGGATGGAAGAATGAGTCAACCTTGAGCCGGTCAGAAGTAAGAAATGGGCTGGCCTAGGGGGGAAATCCTGTTAAATTTCACTTAAATTTGAGTTAAACTAATTATTCATTGTATTTAGTAATCTGAGTGTTTTAGGGAAACCACATACAGCCTTGGAGCTCCACAAACATCTTGTAAGGCAGGGTCTTCAAACTTGGCCCTTTTATGACTTGTGGACTTCAACTCCCAGAATTCCTCAGCCAGGCATGCTGGCTGAGGAATTCTGGGAGTTTAAGTCCATGAATCATAAAAGGGCTGAATGTGAAGACCCGTGACATAGGCTTTGCTGAAGCAATCAAGGGAAATTCTGTTTGGAAAAATTAATTGTTCCACCCAGGTGAATATTTAGGACTGTTGTTATATATAATTGATAATTATCAAATCCAACTAAGAAATTATTTTATAGTGCCAGTGTAATTTTGAAGATTTACATTTTCAGGAAAACTTTCTTTAACGTGGAATATCTATTTTCCACATCTGTTTTTGTAAAGAAGAAAAAACAATCTGTTTGTCAAGTTTTCATCCTTATTGACTGTTTGTAGATAATTGAAATTGCTTATGTCATGCAAGTAGTCTGTTGGAGCCCTCTGTTACCTGAAACTTGGTTTGATCACATGCTATGCAGTTGGTAGCATGTGTAGACCAAAAAGTGTTTTGATTTCCTGCTTATAATTCTATATTATATTCATATATATTACACATATATCAACCACATTACTTTAAACATGATGTTGATTTGCACAGTTTATTTTGGATTACCACCTGATAGCAGGTGACAAACTAATCATGTTAATTTATGCCAAATGCTAAAGGATAGCTGTAAGTCAGAGAGAAAAGAAAGATATCCCTTCTTGCTTCTACCTGTTTCTAAGCTGCTAGAAAAACCATGTTTTAAGTGTTTTCTGAAAAGCTAATAAAGTTTAGCTTCAGGGACTGGGGGTCATGGCAGGAGTCCCATTAGATGTTTAATAGACAGGACCCATAACATAATCCTTCTCGTAGACCTGATGGGATGGGTGGATGTAACTGGGGATAGGCAATCCCCCAGATCATGCTGGCTCAGGAATTCTGGGAGTTGAAGTCGACAAGTCATAAAAGAGCCAAGGTTGCCTACCCCTGCCCCAGATGATCCGGTCCCATGTCATGTAGGGTTTTAAATTTCTAAACCAGCACTTTGAATTGAACCTGGAAACAAACTGGCAACCAATGCAATTTGCAAAGCAAGACTTAGAAGTAATCCTACTTTGTACAATATAATTTACATGTTAGTAAACAGCATTGTTGTCAAATCATGACCCTAAAGCAGTAACTCTTTCTGATAATGATTTAAAGGTTCTACAAGGGACTGTCCTGTCCCTGCAAAAGTTTGAGGGTCAGTGTATTTGTAAAAGCATGGCCATGTCCAAAATATGACAGTGTTGTTCATGTATTCTGCATTTCATGTATGAAACATAGCCCAACAATCAAGGTCCTCTGTTCTGCTTTGTAAGGTATTTAATAATTTTTTCCAATTAGGATAGATCTTCATGACAGAAGTACAAGAACATTTTATCCATGAAAACATGGGCTTTTTGGCAATGGCAGAAGAAAATAATGTTTTTCTTCTTTTTTAAAAATTGAGATGGACTTATTTTTAGAATATACGTGTCTTTCCAATTCAACATAATAGAAAACTACAGCCCTGATTTTTGGTAATTGAAATTTGATAGTGTAGTCAAAGATGGTCTTGGAAAAAAATGTTTTGGGGCATATTAGTTGTCCTAGACTGTTCTAAGTGTTTTCATCTATAACTTTGTTGTGGTGGACTATATAAAATCATGGGAGGCTGAAAGTGACTTTGAAGTTCTTCTAGTCCAACCCCATTCCCATGGCAGGACACCTTATATCATCCCGGACAAATCCTTTCTTGAAAACTTCCAGTGATAGTGAGTACAAAACTTTGGGAAGCAAGCTGTTCCATTGTTTAATTGTTGTCACTATCAGGAAGTTTCTCCTTAGTTCTAGGCTGGATTCGCCCATTGCTTCTTCTCCTACCGTCAGGACCTTTGGAAAGTAAGTGTAGACCAGTGGTGGCGAACCTATGGCACGCGTGCCAGAGGCAGCACTCAGAGCCCTCTCTGTTGTCACACGCACTACCGCTGCCAGTAGCAGGTCCATCAGGCCACCACTGCCGCCTGGAGCAGGAACCCCGCCCAGCACAAAGGAGGCAAAGTGGCCGACTAGCAAGTTCGAGTAGAGGTCACCAACCATTGTCGATTGGTGGACTGGAAGAAAAGGGAGGGGGAAGCATTTTACATGTGTGCATGCACGCATGGGGCCGCAAGCATGCACGTGCTGCAAATGGGGCAGGGCTAGTGCCTACATGATATTCAGTAACCCTGCCCCATTCTTACATGGTGCAGCGCCTTGTATCTGCATCCCGTGGTGCCGTGGTGGCCATTTTTGCGCCTTGCAGCATGGTGGCCCATTTTTGTGCCCCCGGGTTTTGTGTGCCAGAGGCTGCACTCAGAGGCACCTCCCTGTCCCCCTGAGGGCACCACAATGGTGATGCGGCCCTGGCACTTTGCGATAAATAAGGGGCTTGGGGTTGCAGTTTGGGCACTCCATCTCTAAAAAGTTCGCCATCACTGGCCTAGACCATCTTTTTCATTTACTGGAAGACAGCTATCATGTCATCCTATTTTTTTCTTCATTAGGCTAGATATACATAACTGTTCCTCATAGAATTTATCCCACAGACCCTTTATCATCTTAGTTGTTCTTATCTGCACTCTTTTTATAGTCTCAGCATCTTTTTTGTATCATGGTGACCAGAATCGAATGCAGTGTTCCAAGCATAGCTTCATCAGTACAGTATAAAGTGGTATTATCACTTCTCAGGATCTTGATGCTAACCCTACATTGGCTTTTTTTTGGCAGCTGCAACACACTGCTGGCTCATATTTAAGTGGTGGTTGACTAGAACACTTAGATCTCTCTCAGGTACTACTGTTGAGCCAGGTACCACCAAAAAATAGAAGCTTGAGGTACCTCATTGCGGGCTTTCCTCCATGTAGATGTAATCCCATTGATGTCTACATGCTGAGGGCAGTTGGTCAGCCAGGTTGAATCCATCCGGTGGTACTGTCTATCCCACATTGTTCTATCTTGCCAAGAAATAGGTTGTGGTGTATTTTGTCAAATGCCTTACCGAAGTCTAAATATAGTATATCCACAGCATTTCCCTGATACACTAATTTAGTGACTTTATTAAAGAAGGCAATAAAGTTTGTCTGGCATGATCTGTTTTCAACAAACCCATCTTTGCTTCTAGTAATAATTTTATTCATTTTTAGATGCTCACAAATCTGCTTGATTACATTTTCCAGGATTTTTCTGGTATTGATATAAAGCTGATTGGGTCTATAGTTTTCTGGATCTACTTTTTTCTCTTTTTTGTAGATTGGTATCACATCGGCTGTTTTCCATCTTCTGGGAGTTCCCCTTGCTCCAGAAACTGTGAAAATTATGTTATCTTCCATTACTGGACCAATCATTTTCTTAACTTTTTTCTTGTTCCTTATATATTAAAAAAAAGTTGGGGTTTTTTTGGCATTTGCAGCAAGCCTTAGTTCCGTGGTGGCGAACCTATGGCATGGGTGCCAGAGGCGGCACTCAGAGCCCTCTCTGTGGGCACGCACGCACGCCATCGCCCCAGTCTTAGGCCTTCAGCTGGGTTTTATAAAACCTTTTTGCTTTAGGCCTCCACTGACATGTGCAAAAAAAAAAAAGGTTCAATCAATCAATCAATTTCAACTTCTTGGGGAAAAAAAAGATCTCGCAAAGTTGGAATTGATTGATTGAACTTTTTAGTCCCACCCAATCTGCCATTACCACCGCAGCCATGCCCACCCAATGGCCACGCCCACCCGACACCCGACGATACATAAGTGGGTTTTGGGTTGCAGTTTGGGCACTCGGTCTCTAAAACGTTCGCCATCACTGCCTTAGTTCATTCTGAGCATTAACTTTCCTGATTCATTTCTTGTAGCTTCAAGCTATTTGCTGGTATTCTGCTTCGGTTGCATGTCCCTCTTTCCACTTTTTATATTTGTCCTTTTTCTGTCTTAGCTTGTCAGCGAGAATATGACTGCACATAGTCCTGTTTGAATCCTTTTGGCCTCATATTAGGTATCTCTCTTGTTCAAAGTCCCCTTCCTTTATCTCTAGCATTGCCATGCTGTTTTGTTCAGCTAAAAAAAAAATTCTATAACTTTTCTGGCTGTGGACTTTTCTATTCTGCTTAACACCTAAGACACTGTTGGTACAAAAGGAAGTTGAACAAATGGGCTTACAAATACTGCTGAACAAATTGTTCTCTGGAGAAGGGGCTATAAAAGCATGCATTCCACTTCCATTAAAGTTGGCCTAAATTGCACAGGCCTAGTGATGGACAAATTACATTGCCTTGTCGGTAAAAATAGATTTTATTGCCCGGAGCTTTTTTTTTTTAAAAAAATATAAACTTGCTAGTTACTGTGCAGTTGTCATATGAACGTATTTAAGAAACGCGTGTGAGTATGTATGTAGTTGTCTGCTATGATGTCAGTTTGACTGAAAATGCAGATAAAGCATTTTTGAAGCCAAAATGAGTCAAACTAATTTTTCCCACATAAGCCTAAGTTAGTGTTTTATTTATTAAAACCAGGGGAAAAGTTTGAAATCAGAGAGGACTTTCAAATCAGTTATCCCACCAGAATGTGAAAGTAAGAATACTTTTCTTAAGGCTGATTTTATAGGAACCGTATGCATGACTTTCACTTTCTAGAAAGTGGTTTTCTCTTGAACACACATCAGAACCATTCATCATCCCATAATTGCAAGTTGTCAGTCAGAGCCGCACCCTTCACGCAGTGGCAGGCCGCCAGCACATCTGTCAGAAGCACTCATAAGCTTCCGTGTGTTATTGTAATCCCCTACAAAAGGAACAAGTCTGTTCAGCCAGACCACGTTTTCCAAACCGAATAATGACTTATATAAGCATCAAGCCTGGCAGAACGATTGCAACTTCTGCTATGAACAACGAAGGGAAAAAAAAAAAAAAAAAAAGACAAGAGCAGCATGCAGTGATGGCTATCTTGGAAAAAAAGAAAGAAAGATTATTGTATGACTTTCTTTTTATACCGTATTCAAAAAAGACATGCTTTTAAATATATACCAGTGTTTATTGGTATTTGCTCTCCACTGATGAATGTAAATTATTTCTTATTTCCCTTTGTAACTATTAATAATTGTGCCTTTTCTCTCCTCTCTCTACTGCCTTTTTCCTGCCTGTTCTAACAGTTTTCCCTGCTCACAGTCTCCCTTACAACGACAGTTTTGGGATTATATCAAAACTTCATCTAGTCCCAGAAATTTTATTTAGTGTTCCAGCAGTTTAGCCATTATTCTGTGGCTATATTTCCTAATGTTAAAAAAATAAGAATATATTGAGCCATTTATTTTGTGGAATCCTTGATGTTTTCTGGAATTGGTTGTTTTCTTGGAGATGTTTTGTTACCTGACTAGGTAACAAAATCAACTCTAGAAAGGAATGAGGTTTGCTCTCAGTTTATATATAGTAGCTTGTTCTGTCTCTTCTAGTGGTAACATATGTTCCTTCCTTCCTTCCTTCCTTCCTTCCTTCCTTCCTTCCTTCCTTCCTTCCTTCCTTCCTTCCTTCCTTCCTCCCTCCCTCCCTCCCTCCCTCCCTCCCTCCGTCTCTCTCTGTCTCTCTCTGTCTCTCTCCATTGTATTCTGTTGGATTTGGCACCAAATGAATTTACTGCAGTTAAAATTTTAATATGCCTGTACTTAATGTGCTTGGTGAAAAAGAAACAGCAGGCCAAAATGTGTACTGCTCCACATACTTTACATTACAGAAATTTATCTGTACAGTATTGTGTGTTCATGTGATGAAGAATCCTGTTTTCCTGCAATATGCCTGTGCTCACTTATGTGGGATTCTTATACCAAGTGCATGCTCTCCATTGAAGTTCTCCATTCTCTCACTTTCTTCCATGTCCGAAGTATACCTATTTATTCAAGCATCTTCAATCAGCTTTGGTGGCAATTCTTCTTTGGCCTCTTGTAATACAAAATCTGTTGAAAGCCAATTTAAAACACTATTTACTTACAGCACAAAAAGAGGAATGAGTTATCAATTATGCCTGAGAAGTAAAAAATGCTGAAACTCTATGGCTGCTATTTATCTATAGAGTCCTAGATCTGAAATGAGATTTACAGAGAAATAGCCGCTGGGAATGATAAGATGAAGTGAGATTTTTTGTTTTCATATTGCAATCTTTGCATTAAAAGAATGGGATTTCTATGGATAGAAAATGTTCCCACTGGCTTTTTAAACCTCTAAACTGTTTAATTTTCTTTTAATTCTTTTGGAAACTTTTTTTAAACTATGCCTTTTTTCTGATTGTATGGTTTGATTTGTAAACCACCTAGAATCATGTTGCTGAGATGGACGGAGTATAAATCTGATAAATATATAAAATAACATAAATGTAGTTCTGCTCAGCAAATCAAGTAGCATGTATGACTGCTTACTATTACTTTGGATAATGAAAGTTTGAGTGGCTGCTGATCTCTGTTATGAAATTTCTCTTGGAGAGTTAGTAAAGGAAACATAATTCCCAAATGGCGCACAGTTGTGTCTGAATTTTTTTTGTTCTTTTCATAAAAGAATGATAAAGGTAATTACAGATCAGCTACTATATTTATATGCGTGCACACACATGCAGTACATAGACATGCAATATATTTATTTTCATTTTTATAGTATGCCAGGCAACCCGCAAAAGAAAAGTGAATATTTTTGCAATGTTTCTCAGCATCTTGAGGCTGTATAAATATCATAGTAGCTAGTTTGCTCTCTGAAACTCACTAAGCCCTTACATTTTATGGAAATGGTATCTGTTTTATTGTAGCCTGTGTTTTTTCAAGCTTGTTTACTCCCTTCTGTATTACCATGGAGGTGAAGATAGGGGGATCCAAGGGCAGGCAGTTTAATGAGGGAAGAAACTAAACATCAAGCCCAAAGAAAGAAATGCTGGGCAGAAATTCACCTCACCTTTTCCTGGCTGCTACATAGCACTGTTAGTAATCTTTCAGGACTAAATAGGATCTTCCAATTTTTGAAAGAAACTAGCTTCATTTAAAAAAAACAAAAACAAAATCCGGATGTATTCTAATCTTCATGAACTTCCTGTAAAGAAGTGTTTCTAAACTTTTGCAATTTCAATATGTGTGAACTTCAACTCCCAGAATTCCTTTGTGAGGCATGGTTTGGAGATTTCTGTGAATTGAAATGCACACATCTTAAAGTATCCAAGGTTGAGACACCCTGCTCTACAGGTTAATTTCTTAACACTATTTGGTTCTTAAGTGCTTTGGGCAAAATAAAAATAGGCTTAGGAATATAAAAACTGAATTCTGAAATCACAAAGAGAATGAAGAGATGTGGATAAACTTGGGATCGGAATGTGATTCCTCCGAGACCGCCTTCTGCCACAGAC
>NW_015386171.1:692675-705031 GCF_001527695.2 Protobothrops mucrosquamatus | reverse complement strand
TGTGAGCCGCCCTGAGTCCCATGGGGAGAAGGGCGGCATATAAGTTGAAATATAAATAAATAAATAAATAAATAAATTCCTCATTTTGGCTTTGACTATGTTTGATTCAGAGAGGTAATACAGAAGCTCTTTTCTTTTGCATATCTGGAACCCTCTTTGGATGTGTAGCCATAAGGAATCAGAAGCTGAAGGGTTTGGATTCTGGGTATCCATCTCATTACATTTTTTAGGAATTAATCCATGTATTAATAGAGTCATAATATATGGAAGGACGAGAAACAGTGGTTGGAAACTGATCAAAGAGAGAAACAACCTGGAATTGAGGAGCTACTTCCTGACAGTGAGGACAATCAACCAGTGGAACAGAAATCGTGGGCGCTCCATTGCTTGAAGTTTTTAAAAAGAGACTGGATATTCACCTGTCTGAAATGGTATAGGTTCTCCAGCTTGAGCAGGGGCTGGACTAAAAGACCTCCAAGGTTCCTTCCAGCTCTGTTCTACTCTACTCTACTCTGCTCTGCTCTGCTCTGCTCTGCTCTGCTCTGCTCTACTCTACTCTACTCTACTCTACTCTATTCTATTCTATTCTATTCTATTCTATTCTATTCTATTCTTACCGGGCTGCGGCATGCCAGCAACCAGTCCGCACAAACAAGCAAAGCCCCATCTGCGGGATGCAGGCAGCACACAAAACCACGCCCCCTCTGGTCCGTGGAAGAACCTTTCTCTACGTAACCAGTCCCTGGTGCCCCAAAAGATTGGGGACCTCCGCTCTAAAGAAGATAAATTATATATCATGCTAACTACTATATTTCCTAAACCATTTTGTTGAGGGAGATAAACAAGAAAAATCTTCTTTTGTTACAAATATATGTCAAGCAAAACAATAACACAAAAGATATTGTGTTACTGTCTTCATGGTTTGTCTGGGATTGAAGAGTATTTTTGTTTTCAGTGGCTACATTTTTGGAACAGCTAGTTGGAAAGAGGCAAAGATATTGTATCTTATGTCTGTTTTTGAAAAAAAACCCTTCAGAATCTGCTGTATCTTCTTTCTAAGTTGAATTAAATTTTGAAATATTTAATTGCATTTTTTAAAAAAAAATCATTGATGGCTCATAGGGCATAAGAATCTAGTCTGATATAGATCCTGTTGAAATCAATTGGATAAAGTATACAAGTAAATATATGAATTTCAGTGGGAAAGAAATGCAAATGCATCTGCCAGAATTCAGTGAAGATAAACTGTAAGTGATAAGACTGCAAATGAAATCTGGAATGCTAAAAATAATTCAAGAGTAAGAAAAGTCTAATTTTACTAGTTGAAAATACAAGGAGACAGTTAAATGTAGTTAAATGTAGTTTAAAACAATTGTATTTCACCCTACAAAGAGTCTGAGATAAGTATATTAGATGATCTGTCACCACAAAGAAGAGGGAGTCAAGCTATTCTCCAAAGCACCTGAAGGCAGGACAAGAAGCAACGGATGGAAACTAATCAAAGAAGCAACCTAGAACTAAGGAGAAACTTCCTGACAGTTAGAACAATTAACCAGTGGAACAACCTGCCTCCAGAAGCGATGAATGCTCCAACAATGGAAGTTTTTAAGAAGAGACTGGACAGCCATTTGTCTGAAGTGGTATAGAGTTTCCTGCCTGAGCAGGGAATTGGACTAGAAGACCCTTCCAACTCTATTATTATTATTATCATTATCATTATTATTGTTGTTGTTTTTGTTGTTGTTGTTTTGTTGTTATTGATCATTGCACAGTCAGCCAGATGTTCAGACTGGATTTGGCATTTTTGTCTACCTATCGAGTCCTTACCAAGGACCTGGGATAGGCAGATGTGGATGTTTGATGGTATTACAGATATCATCGCAGGATGGAAGCAGTTCCTCGTAAGGCCGCCTTTTGCAATTGACTAATGGCGAATTTGTTAATGCCAATGGTGTTCAAGTGGTGCTCCAATTGTTTTGGGATTCACCCGAGGCGCCTATTACTACTACAACTACTACTACAACTACTACAACTACTACTACAACTACTACAACTACTACTACTACTACTACTACTACTACTACTACTACTACTACTACTGCTATTTCCAACAAAATATTTTAAACTCAAAATGTATTTCATAGCTGCTGAAAAAAAAATCTGTTAATGTGCTTGTTTATTCCGTTTGTATAATATCTTCATGTAATATACAAAGATGTCATTCATGATTCTGTGTGCTGCATTTTATCCTCACAATAGCTCTGTGAAGTAGGTCAAATCAAGATGGTAAAGATCAGAAATTAGTCCTGACCTAATTAATCTGTTCCCTAAAAATACGTCCACTCATTTATATGAATGAGGATTATTTTTGTGGACAGACAGACAGACATATATTCTTCTTGAGTTCTTTTCAGGTATACTAGTTTTGTTTCAGAAAGCTACATATAAAACTTACATAAACTTGTACATAAAAGAAAATTGCATTCTGTGAAAAAACCTGCTTGTAGGAATGTATGCTTTTGGTAAAAATATATATACAAATATAGGTAGATTGGACAAATTGCAAATGCATATTTTTTATGTAGACTTTATTGATGGAAATATGGAAAAATTAAGGAAACGAGCTTAACTTTAAGGTTTCTTATAAAACTAATGGTGATGATTAGTTGTATATTAAATGTATTTAAAAAGACCTGCCTTAAGAAAGTGTCTGAAAAAGTTTATAAACAAGGTTCTCAGCAAATGTTCTTCTTTAAATAGCCGCCACTACCAAACATGTTTCTGCCTTCATTTGCAAGGATAATTAGATGAGAACCCCAACAACTTTAAGGCTTGGGTAGAACCAGTTGAGTTGAAAATCGCTTTTCTTGTTGCTTGCCTCATGTCATGTAGGATTTTAAAACTTAAAGTATCATTTTAAATTGAGGTCCAGGGCTGCTGACAAAGCTCTAGAATAAGTTAGATGACCTTCCTAGTCTCTTTTAATAGTTTTGCAATCCACTTAAAACCTGCAATCCAATTAAAAGCTGCAATTTTTGAATGTGTTTTTGAAAGTAAACACTATTTACATTGTAGTATTTCATTCATTGTGAGAAGTAAATCTGAAAGAAATGAAATCTGAGTTCTTAACAGCTGATTGTATTTTTTAAATTGACGTCTTCAGATCAGACAGACTTTTTACCTCCCCAGGGTTGACTTCACACTTGGAAGTGTGTCTTTTTGGGGAAGAAGTAAAGGAATAATTTTGTCCTGGTAAGAACTTCTTTTGTGAGCTGAAGAAACTTTGGGAAGCCATAAACAAAGATAACAGAATAACAGAGTTGGAAGGGAACTTGGGGGTCTTCTAGTCCAGGGTTTTTCAACCTTTTCACCCATTGTACCACTTTTAGGATATGGCAATATCCGAGTACCACCAGTCGCCTAGCAAGGTGTCAAAAACTTGATGACCCCCCCAAAAGGAAAAAAGTGATGAAGTACAGGTAGTCCTTGACATACAACAGTTCACTTAGTGACTGTTCGAAGTTACAATGGCACTGAAAAAAGTGCCCTCCAAGCCACAGCCGAGCAAGACACCTGCCTCCCACCCAGTGGCGCTCTTCCTCCTGTCTGAGGTTTTCATTGTTGTGAGGCATTTCTGTTGAGGATTGGCAACGGGGGTGGGGTGGGCGGTGTTTGGTTTTTATTCCCCCCATCTGCTGAGTGGTTGCAACAGATTTTGGTCACTTCACATGACCCTGGGACACTGTGACCACCATAAATATGAATCAGTTGCCAAGCATCTGAATGTAAATCACAAGACCCTGGAGATGCTGCAACATTCCAGCTGATCGGTGCTTCTTCTGGGCTCAGTAGATGCGCCAGGATCAGCGCCAACCTCCAGCTGGAGCCTATCGCGGATCCTGGTGGTTCCACTGAGCCCTGACAGTCCCGAAGAAGCGCTGATCCTGGCACTTCCACTGAGCCCTGACAGCCCTGCAGCTCCAGCCATCTCTCGCTCAGGCTTGTGCAGTGCTGCCACCGATTCAGCTCATTCCCCTCCCCCGCTACCAGTTTTCTAGGATGGTCGCATACCACCTGCCAGGTGCCAATGTACCACAGGTGGTACCCGTACCACTGGTTGAAAAGCCCTGTTCTAGTCCAACCCCCTGCTCAAGCAGGAAACTCTATAGTATTTCAGTATGTTTCAGACAAATGGCTTTCCAGTCTCTTCTTAAAAACCTCCAATGTTGGAGCATTCACAGCTTCTGGACACAAGTTGTTCCACTGATTCTAATTGTCAGGAAATTTCTCCTTAGTTCTCCTTAGTTCTAGATTGGTTCTCTCCTTGATTAGTTTCCATCCATTGCTTCTTATCTTGCCTTCAGGTGCTTTGGAGAATAGATTGATATCTTCTTCTTTGTGCAACCCCTTAATGAGGTTGTAGCAATTGTTTTCATTCTTTCCTACCTTAATTTCCTTGCAAGCTCTTCCCTTGAGATTTTGTATTCCAACAGAATTTTTAAACACTTAAGGTATTATTGGAGGGAGGGTAGGAGTTGGTTTGAAGGAAGTCCTTGTAATCTGATTACAATGTGCATCTACTGCAACTCCCAAATTTCTACTTTCACTTGTCTAGTATTCTTCGGGGGCTAATGATAGGCTATTGTGCTGCATTATTAAAATATATATATATATTCCTGGATCCTTTATTTAGTGTTCACTACTGAAATATTCTTGCTTGTTTGCTTTAACTTTCTAGCTTGGAAATATCTGACATAATTGAGAATATTTGCATTGATTGGTGCATTTGGATAAAATACAATTATAAAGACACAGAATTCGGAGTGGTAGGTTAGTGTTGGAAAGAAAGGAGGGTGAAACCTAAATATGATTCAAATATTGTGGTTTTCCCCATATTATTTTGGGAAAAAAGAATAGATGCTGTTTATGTTTTGGTGGAAAATATACATGAGGGAATAGAATTAAAAATGTTCTGTCTTCGTTCCAGACCTCTATTTGCATCCATAGTTTGATTTTCTGTAACAGAAAAATATTGGGGACAGATTTCCATCTGTTTATTCACTGTAAAATCAGTTGAGACCAACAGCCAACATTTGGTTCCTAGAGTGGCCAAGAGCATAGCTATGGGAACACCACAAATGTGATGGCAGACTTTCCCTAATCTTAACCAAATGCCTTTTTTAATGTTAACCAAATTCTTTTCCCTAATGTTAAGCAAACTGGGTCTTGAGAAGTATTCAGTCTGCTCTATTGAAGTTACTGTAGTAGAGCTACAGTGAATAGTAATGGTCTTATCCTTTGTGAAGATGAGGTCCCAATATTTGTCTCCAGCATGATTTACAAGTAGTTATAGAAAGTAACATTCCTAATTTTTGCATTTAGAAGTATTCATACCAAACAGAATAATATGGAAATCTGGTATTTTGGACAAATAAACTATATATGGAAAGATCTGTAGCATGCTTCCCTCAGTGGTTTGATTCATATTAAATTTGTGTATGGCTACACACACACACACACACACACACACACACACACTCATATGTATAAACACCCATAAACACACTACATCGTTTTATGGTTTTCTGCCTCTCTTTAATACCATTCAGTGGTTGTCTGGATTTTTGCAAAAAGGGTAGCCGTAATTTTCCTAATTTGTTGGTGATCCTGTATTTTTTACCAGGTAAACTTTGCTCATGTAAGAACAAAAGGTTAATGCAGAGCAGACTACTAAAAGTTAATACAGTGCAGACTACTCAAAATAATCTGTGGAATTTCAGTAGGTAAAGAACATAATCATTGCTGTATGTCCATCCTAGATATTCAGCTTACTTAATAAGTCTATAAAACTATAAAAACTATAAAACTATAATGTGGAATATTTGAATCTCTAAAATATGTTAAGAAGGTACAGAGACTTGCTTCTTAAATGTCAGATACTTGTTAGTCAGTTGTGTACTTAATAATCAGTATTATAAAGGTAAGAGTATTTATACGTGTAGTGTAATACACCTTGAAAGTGACATATATATATGCATCCCGATTGGAATTTTAAGTAAATTATGTCACTTTTATATTAGGTATAAGTGATTATTTCTGTGTGAGTTCTGAGGTTATCAATCACCAGCATTTCATATTATTCTGGGAATTAGAAAAAATGAGTTTTATAGTATGTATGAAATCCATTGTCAGTATAATGCAAACAGAAATAAGAGGCATATAATATAAAAATTCAGCCCACAGTAGGAGGGAAAGTGAACAATGAAAATACTGTTCTGACAGCTTCAAAATATACTTGCATGTAAACAGTTTTACTGATATGTTAAATAACTATCTGTGACATAAGAAATGGATTTGGCTACTACAATGCTCATGGAATCAACGCTTTCTAGAGTAAACCATATAATTCAATGTCCAAATAGTTGTCAGAAAGACAACTGTGTTTTCTCAAGAACTAAATATATTCTTTTATACTAATCCTGCATCTTTTTAGTCGAGCAGTCATTAGCATGTTTATAATGGTTCTAATTTAAAATGACATTTTCTGAATTTTATTCCTGAGTCATTTACAAATTGTTCATATTGGCTAAACAAAGGAAACAGATTGCATTTGATACTTAGTAATTTATCTGAAAGAAGAGAGGGTTAATTGTCTGAAAGTTTTTCTTTGTTTGGAAAAGTTCTCGGTCTCCCTCTCTTTCTCACTTTCTTTCTTCCAGAGGAGTGAGGAAAATGAAAAATTAGGAGCAGGACAAGACTGACCACTCCTGAAGGGGAGTGTGGAACAGAATTTGAGCTGGCCCAAGATTATCTAAAACAGTTGGTGCATTCCTTAATGATCAAGTGGCTGAGAAGCTCAGCTCTCTCACAGAGCATCTGTGTTGATGTTTATATCTGTGCCTTGCTCTATGGGAAAAGCATGCTTTCTTCTATTTCTCTGCTAAAAATAAAAAGGAATAGAGCATTGTGTGAGCTGTTTTTAGAGAACAAAAACATTGGAAAGGTGAAAGGTTTTGTTTTTTAGTAAATAAATTAAAAGAATAAACGTCAGGGCAAAATCTTGGGTTATCCCCATTTATGAGGATGGAAACAAAATGAGGGAGGGCATTTTAGTAGGGTATGGCATTTTAACTATGTGCATTGAAATGTTCATTATGGTTTTTTTTTGTTTTTTGTTTTAAAAGAGCTATCAGCTCTGTTCCCAGTCAAGCTCAGCTTAGATAACAAGCCTGGCAACAACTAATATTTATATCCCAGTATTTGGAAAGCCCAGAGTTTCAATCAGAGCTAGTAATAGTTTGGTAATATCTTAGAGTTCAGAGTGGAAGGAATCTACTTTGCAAACCTCATTTTTGGAGTGGATTTAGAAAATTGTAACTGAAGTCTAAGCGCCAAATTTTAACTTAGCATGAAAATATGTCTTACCAAAGAGGTACAAGATTATTAGATATGTGGATTTGTTAAATTTTAATATATAATGCTTAGACACATTACTGTAGGAGGCAGAGTTTAAATGGCGCCTGATTGAAGATTCTTCCGTTTCTTTGCCTTCATCTTTTGATACCTTTTGAAGTTCTTCAGTCAAAGGCAGTAGTGGGATTCAGCCAGTTTGCACCACTTCGGCAGAACCGATAGCTAATTTTTTGTTTCCCAGACCCAGAATGGACTTCCGGAAGTGGCATCCATACAGAGAACCGGTTGTTCACATATTTGAATCCCACCACTGGTCAAGGGGATTCCAAAATGATGTTGCCATTCCTACCAAAGCAATTTGGGAGCAATTGTCAAACTATTTCCTAGTAAAAGGATCAAACACTTTAGCAGGGGATGCAAAACTTTCAAAAAAGGGTGGGATGTGCCATTAAGTCAGTGTAAATCCTTAGCATACTAGACTTTCTCTAGTATGAAAAAGAGGGCGTGCAAAATAACTATTTTTGAATGATTAAAATAATCACATCTTGGCTTCTTTGGAAGAGGTTCCTGGCCTTCTCTACGTATACGTACGGGCTGACACAGTTCATTTGAGAAACATGAAAATAGCGGTTGCTTCATGTGATAGCTTTATCAGCAAACTCTGAGGTTTGCTGTTCCCTTGTTTGCTATGTGAGGCAGCTGTTTCACTCTGAGTGACACAAACTGAGTAAATCAGGCAAAGCTGCTGGAGGTTTGCAGGTCAGCTTCTGTAAGGAAGGTCAAGTTGTTTTCTTGGTGGAATTAAAAGTTTACATGTGCAGGTTATAATAATGATGAAAATAAGTAAGAGGTGCTTCAGATAATAACTGAAAAAGAGGGTAGGCATGCCAACACAGATGAGTAAAGGAAAATTGCAAGATTTAAAATATAAAATCGGAAACCTCTACAAGGAGCAATTCTATCTATGTGGTCACTAGGAGTTCTGAAGGAACTTTATGGCACATAATTAATAATTTAATCAATCTTACAAGGAACGTGAGGAAAAAAAGATTAGAAAAGAAAGGGGAATCTAGAAAAAACAAAGATGAATAAGCTGCCTTCAGCATTAGCACAAATAGAAAAGGAGTATTACTTGTCTGATTCCTCCAAAACAGGGGTCTTCAAACTAGGCCCTTTTATGACTTGTGGACTTCAACTCCCAGAATTTCTCAGCCAGCGTGCCTGGTTAAGGAATTCTGGGAGTTGAAGTCCACAAGTCATATAAGGGCCAAGTTTGAAGACCCCTGCTCCAAAACAATCATAATTTGATAAAAGAGGGTCAATATACATTGAAAATAATACAAAAGAAATTTGCTACCCTCCACTGCTGCACAGAACCACATTAGGAGATATCAAATAGAATTCTATTTTACATGTCAGGGAATATGTAATTTGTAAAATTTTAATATAGCATAATAGGTGAACTGCTATGATTTAGAAATATGTGCAATGTAAAGTACAATGGCTTGTTCAATGAATCGTCATCCAGTACTTGTGAATGAAGCCAGGATTTGGCTTCGAAATTGTTGCGTATTTCATATTTTATTGGAATCTTTTTTTCTTCAAATGTCCCCCCTTTTAATCTGGAGCTGATTTGTTCTAGATGAAATAAAATGAAATGGAAGCTGAATTAATAAGTTGGAGGAAGAAGCTGTCTGTATAAAACAGGCATAGTGCCAGCAGTATAGTCTGGATGGTTCTTACTATGACCAGTCACTTTCAATTTGGCCCAGTAAAGTTAATGTATTATGACTTTGCATGGTGAGAATTGATATTATAATTCAAGGAAGTTTTAATTAGGGTTTGCCCCTAATTTTGTAAATACTACTCTGGTCACTTGTATATTTTAAATTGATTTTAACAGTCTTATTTTGATACTTTGTTTTTAATACTGTTTGCTTGACTGTCTCTGAATGTAAAGATGAATTGTAAAACTGAATTAAACAGTAAGTAAGATGGGACATTTTACATGATATAATGACTGTGTGAAATTGATAATTAAAGTGTAAAGTCAATGTTGAAATGGAGTATATGAAAGAAGAGAAACTTCAGAAATCCTGAGGTATTTTAAAATTTAATGACCATTCTTCATTGCTCCACTTGTAAATATAGACTGAACTTTAATAATGTAAATAGAAATTGGTTGTTTTTCTCCAATATAAATGTTGTTTTCTTGGGTATGATTTCAAGAGAGTTGCTGATGTTTCAGATATTGCTAGATTCCTCTCCATCACAGATTTTTTTATTGCAATATAAAGGGAGGGAGATTTGATTGAAATTGGTTTTCTGCAAACTCTTCCATGTATTGCTTAAAATATTTCATACATTGCCAATAATTAATAAATCATTAATGTGTTTATCTTTTGTGTCTATGCCTAGACATTGCCAAGATTGTATGTAAAAAACCATGTTTTAGATATAATACTGTATGATAAATAACAATACACTTTTAAGGAGTGTATTTTAAAAAGTGAGCTTTTCACGGCAGTGATAGTTTTCAATTATATGGATTATATAAATGTATACTTTATTGAGATGTAATAAGTTGAAGGTGATATGAAATAATAATGTCTGAAAGCCAGGTCTTTAATCGTTATTTTTCTTTTAAAACTACATTTCTTTGCATCTAAGAAGTTAGGAATACCCTGAAACTGAATTATTTTTCTTTTCTTCTTCCTCCACCCAGAAATTAGAAGGAAAAGGCAAAGTTGAGGCATTATGAAATATACGTTAGGCTTATGTAGAAAATATTGAACTTTTCTAGATTTTTCCTTCTGGTGGTTCATGGGAATTTATTGGTATAATAATGGTTCAATTTTAGCACACTCCACCATTTTGTAACATTATTTCCATGGTTTAATATTTAAGAATTTTGGATGAATTTGCCCAAATTATAAAATTTTAGATATTTTCTTCACAAACCATAAACTTATGAAGAAATGTCATATCAGAACAATTAAATGCTATCAGTTTCATTTATTGATTTTAAAAAGAAAAGCTGGTTAGTGTGTGGAAAAGGATATGTAAAAGCTTGTTAGTTTATGGAAAAGAAATTTACAAAGAAACGAACATTTGTGAAAAAGCACCTTTGGGACAACCATGACCTGGATGACTGAGAATGTCTATAGACATTTCTCACTTTTTCTCTGTTGAAATTTCTTATAAGATTCCAGAAGTACTGAAAATTAATGCTGCCTGAATGTGCCTTAATTCTCTATTATATTTTACACTAATATCTGAATACAGTAGTGGTAATAACAGTGGTATTGGGAGAAAGCCTCTTAGCTTAAATACTGTTACTTTATGTACATATCAGCTTAAAGCCAACATTATTTTGTGGGGGTGAGGATGATTAAAATTTTGTCTGGGCACAAGAGAGTCATCTTTATAAACTGATAGTATCACAGGCAACAAATTATAATGTTCTATTGATAATTGGTGGTTAGTTGATGCTTCTATTATCTGGCCAAAATTCATAAGAGTAATAAAAGCTTGTGATTGTTAAGATTAAATTGTTTGTTGTATGGTGTAACAAGTATTTTAATGCTGCCTTTTACAACTTAAAGCCTCTTAATTTTGTTCCCGCTCATTGTTTTTTCTTTCTTTCCATTTTAAAAGGATATAATTAGTAAATTGGCTTTCCTACTAAAATACTACTTGGTGGAAAAGAAACAAGTGGCATTGTCTTTCCAAGGATATACATATACTGTTGTAGACACAACTTGCAAAAAAGTTTTGCAGAAATCTTTTTTTCTGATAAATTAGTAATATGTATGCAGTTACAGGACTGATTATTTTTACAAAGGTTGGCTACATGCAGATGTTACTCTAAACTATTATTTAGAGTTTTCCCAAAAATAAGCAATAGTGAGCTTCAGAGAAGTGAATGCATATTTTTATTGTTTAAGATTATATTTTAAATGAACAGCAATTTTACCTACTGTGTTTATCAGGAGTACAGAAAGCAAGTACAGAAAGGCAAAAGGAAAAGCCATAATTAAAATTTGGGCCATAGTCATCACTAGTTGACACTTGGATGGAATTTATATAGTTTAGGGCAGGAGTGTCAAACTGACGGCCCATGGGCCAGTTGCATCATACAGAGGCCGCACCCACCCCAGCTCCAGCAATGCAAAAAAAGTCATGATACGTTGCGACATGTCACGTGATGGTGCGAGTTTGACACCTGTGGTTAGGGCATAGATTGAGACACTAGGCAGATGATTGATTTTCTTTCTTTCTACAACTGCATGTTGGAGTAATGATGGGTAGAACAAAGGTCTTGGGCCCAATTCAGAATAGAACAATAACATAAGTCCTCCTATCAACAGAAGGTGAGCAGGCATATGAGCAGGCAACTTAAAACCCTATTTTGTTACTTGGGTTCATTACAGGTGAGAGTGTTTGGCTGGGAAGATAAGTACCATATGATTTTTTAATAAATTGCAGACACCCCCCTTAGATTTAGCCTGCATGCCCCCCTCTACTATCAATAAGATTGGTTCAAACCACCGTTCCAGCAGACAGTAAAGTTGATTTACTGTGATTGGAAAGAACATGACAAATATGTGATTTGTCCTCCCTCCTAACATGCACACATCCATTCTCAAAAACCAGAATCAGATCAGAGTTGGAAGGTCTGTTGGAGGTCTTCTAGTCTAGCTCCATGCTCAAGCAGGAGATCCCATACCATTTCAGACAAGTGACTGTCCGGTCTCTTCTTAAAAACCTCCAGTGATGAAGCAACCACAACTTCTGATGGCAAACTGTTCCACTGGTTAATTGTCCTCACTGTTAGGAAGTTTCTCCTTAAGAGCTGTAGTGGCATAGTGGTTAGAATGCTAGTTCTGCTGACTGCTGGCTGCTAGCAGTTCGGCAGTTTGACTCTCACAGGCTCAAGGTAG
>NW_015386171.1:663694-692575 GCF_001527695.2 Protobothrops mucrosquamatus | reverse complement strand
TTTTTTTTTTTTTTTTTTTTTTTACAAAAAAAAGTACTGGTTGGGGGCAATATGCTGACTCTGTAAATCACTTAGAGAGGGCTGTAAAGCACCGTGAACAGGTATATAAGTCTAACTGCTGTTGCTATTAATTCCAGTTTGCTTCTCTCCTTGATTAGTTTCCATCCATTGTTTCTTGTCTGACCTTCTGGTGCTTTGGAAAATAAATTGACCCCCTTCTCTTTGTGGCAGCCTCTCAAATACTGGAATATTGCTATTATGTCCCCGCTACACATATCTATACTTTGTTTTGACTGCGTATTCAGTTAAACTGTTGTTTTGTGACATGTTTGTTTGAATTCCAGCAAAAATAGCTTTTTGCTGTAGTAATTAAGGTGCTGGATTAGAAGTAGGGAGATCCAGGTTCAAGTTTACCTTCGGCCACAGAAGCTCATCAAGTGACTTTGGGCTAGTCACTTTCTCCACGCCAGTCTAACAGACAAGGTGGTGATTGTTATGGGGTAAAATAGAAGGAAGAAATAACAATGTAGGCCACCTTGATCTAGACCAAAGTCAGAGTGCAAATGTAATGAATAAATTAATGAATGCATAAACTTTCCACAACACAAAGATATATAAACAAACCATGCACAATATGCATAGCACAGGCTTTCTAGTGTCCTCTTTAAATGAGGGGTGGTGGTGGTGGAAATTAAAACTCTCCCTGTCTTCCTAGAGTGCTCCTGAGAACTTGGATGCTTCTCCTGTAAATTCCTCTGGAAGGTTAGGACAATATAGTTCTGGCATCATTCTTTATTTAGAAAGCTGGATATATTTTTATTCCTTGACTGTCTTCAAGTACATCAGCAGTTAATAGGATGCCACTGTCATAATTTAGGAGGCATGACATTTCCTTGAAGCCACATTTTCTGGAAAAGGCTGTTCAAACTGTTTGCCTGTTAATTTCATATTAACTTTTGCTAATACTTTCACCTTTCTTTATAGATTCATCTTGCATGGAAAAACTACTTTCTAAAGACTGGAAGGAGAAAATGGAGAGATTAAACACAAGTGAACTCCTTGGAGAAATAAAAGGTAAACTCTAATATGGATACAATGTCTTAATCTAGAGGAGTAGTCCTCTAAAAAGATTGATGGGGGATAAATTCCCAGGAATGTTAATCCAAACTTTACATGTGATTTGAAGGAAATGGGCTTTCAGGGCAGCAGTTCCTTTAGGATGTTTGGTTTTATATCCACATGGATTTTATTTTGTATTTAGCCTTGTCTCACTGCTGATGAACTCTGTGGGATAAGATTGATTCTGATGCCTGTGTTGGATATCTGCTTGATACATCTATCACAAAGCAGCTGCCTCTTATTAAGCAGGATCTTGGGAACTCACTGCCACAATCTTTTCTTTACTTAAATTCCCTTAGATGGTGCGGTCATGGGTGGTTTATGAAAAAAAAAACTTATTGCATTTTTGATTGAGAACAAAAATCAGGGCTTTGGGTTTCATATTTCTTTGGTATAGCCATTTCTTTCCTCTTGGAATTATTGATAATTGTAACCAACTTTGTGAAGCAAGAAATCATTTAAAAACAAATTCTTTAAAATGATTAAAGAATCCCAAATAAAAGAAATAAAGGTGTGATCTTGTGAAGAAGAACGGCTCTTTGCACTGATTGCTAATGAGAATTCTTTATTTTAATTTCCCAATTCTTTACTTTACTTTAGAAGGAAGAAGTTGTTTGGAGAATAAATGAAATTTGTATTCTTCTTTTAATACATTTCTGCTTCAAGACATGGGGAAAGGCTGCCAGGGTAAAAAAAAATGAGGAGAAAGGAAAGTCAACCATTTTCTTTTCCGCCAGTATTACACATATTGTAACAATACAACATATAGAATAAAAGGTAAATGTTGCAAAATAGACATCATTTTAGCATTAGATTTTGTAGTGTGTGAGCATTTTTCTTCTTAGATCAGACTTTAAAAATAGCTTCCCGTCTCCATGGGCAGTTAGTCTGTTAGCAATATTTTATAAGAGGACCTATTCTTGATCAAGCCAAAGGCTTATTCTAGCTCTATCTTTGTTCCCATTGTTGGCAGCTAAATGCCTGTGGGAAGCCCAAAATCAATCTGCAAGCGCAAAAACATTCCCTCATGTTCTCGTGCAAGTAATATCTCAGTGCTGGACTCAATATGTAGCCATTATAATAGCCTATGATAGCCATCGACATCCTTATTTTCCATGAATTAATATCCTTTTAAAACTTTCCAAGTTGATTCTAGAGTTTCACCAGATAATTCTCCAGTATGTGTCCCAATGTAAAGACTGAATTATATTTAATACCTTCTTTCTCATGGTCTTGTGTAACACTTTTAATTAGTTTTGTAGAATGTTCTAATTGTAGATTTTATTGAATGTCGCCCACTTAATGTGAGATGGACAACCAGATACATTTGATGAATAAAATAAATTAAAAATGAATAAAAATTATTTTCTATCTCACCAATTTGTTTTGTTTGCATGCATCTTTTAGGCAGGAGACATTATCGGAGGATTGTATCTCTAAACAGCTAAATCCTAGTAAGATTCTTGAGAAAAAATGATTCAGGATAAATAACTGTTGTGATGAAAGGGGTCCTTCCCAGTATACCAGGATTAATAATGGATGTCTACTCTTTTCTAAAGAGCAGCTACTTCTGGCATAATAGGGGTATTCAGTGGACTTGGCTATCTGGTTAGAGTGCAGGTGTCAAACTTGCCATGTCACGTGATGTGTTGTGATGTATCACGACTTTTTGCACTGCCGGCAATGGGGTGGTATGATGAAACTGGCCTGCGGGCTGGCAGTTTGACACCCCTGGGTTAGAGGAAGCAGAATTTGGGGCATGTGTGCCAGTGGCTAGTATAGGTGTGCCTGCTGCTTCTCACAGGAAACCTAAATTGCTGTTGTTGTTGTTGTTGTTGTTAGTTGCAAAGTCGTGTCCGACCCATCGTGACCCCATGGACAACGTTCCTCCAGATCTTCCTGTCCTCTACCATCTTCTGGAGTCTATTTAAGCTCATGCCTACTGCTTCAGTGACTCCATCCAGCCACCTCATTCTCTGTCGTCCCCTTCTTCTGTTGCCCTCAATCTTTCCCAGCATTAGTGTCTTCTCCAGTGAGTCCTTCCTTCTCATTAGGTGGCCAAAGTATTTGAGTTTCAACTTTAGGATCTGGCCTTCTAAAGAGCAGTCGGGGTTGATCTCTTCTAGGACTGACCGGTTTGAACGCCTTGCAGTCCAAGGGACTCGCAGGAGTCTTCTCCAGCACCATAGTTCAAAGGCCTCAATTCTTTGTCGCTCAGCCTTTCTTATGGTCCAACTTTCATATCCATACATTGCAACTGGGAAAACCATGGCCAATTGCTGTAGTCCCAGTCTAATCCATGTAGATGGCAATTTGGAATGTTAATAGATTTTTAGGAAATTTTATGGGAAGACATTTGTGGAAGGGTGTATTTGTGATACAATCCTTTTCTGACATCCTTCCGAAGAACCAAACACAGTACACTGTCCAATTAAGGGGTTCCCCCCCTTTAAGTACCTCTTACCTCTTCTCCTTTAATGTCTCTTATTTCTCTTTTAATTCCCTCCTATATTCTTTTCTGCTGGAACCTGTTATTTTTCCCCCTCTGTTTCAAACTGTCTAAATTTTCATTTTCTATTACTGAATAAAAAGAATATGGTTATATATCCCCATTAATTGTTTATTTTGTAACACCTTACATTAATCTTAAAACTTAAAATTAATATATATCAATCCACGGCCTGAAACATAATTATTCCACTGACATACCCTGTCACATGTTTATTTTAATTGGCATATAATCTCCTTTAAGATCATATAAAGAAGTTATGATTGTTCCAGCAGTCTAACAAAAGGGTGGATTGTGAATACTCTCTCTGAGCAACGGGCTCTAGTGTCCATTTCTGGAGGAACTTACTACTGAAACACAAACTGTATTTATAGCTATTGTGGCTTAAATGTCACATGTGGTCTTTGTATAGCATGTTCTATTTTGGGATCGACATTGACGGATGTGAATAGCCTTGCCCACTGAAGAAAGGCATTTTGCATTGTGAAGTGCTCTGAGTACACAAATGACCGGTAGACTCTTTTTACATTTCTCCCTGGGTTTTAAATGACTTCACATAAGGAGATATTTTCAAATTAAATCAGTGTGGTGGTGATTATGTGGATTATTTGTAATTTCAGTCGTATAATAATAGTTAACAAACAGGAAGGTTTATGCAGGTTTCTAGACTTTAAAAGCTTGGCAAAGAAGTTCAGCTCTGTAAGAGATTCCATCTACAATGTAGGCAAAATCTGTATTGAATTTCATGCTGATGGAAATAGCACTTTCTCCTTTTAGGAGCTAGGAGAAAGACAGCCATGAAGTATAACGGCATGCATATTTTAATTGTGATGCTTTTCTGGAATCATGTTGGGACCACCCTGGGAAAGTTGTTGTGCTATGTTGTGGTTACAAATGCTACCTCTTGTTTTAAGAGGAGGAATAATTACTTTTGAATTAAGAATTCAACAGTGGAAGATATGGGTAAGCTGTCAGAAGTTCAAAATCCATGATAACAGAAAACAAGAGATCAACCCGAATAAAAGGTTACCATGTTAGTTTGCTTTGCAGTTTATTTGAGATGTGTTGAGATTATTTCTTTAACAGTGCAAAACCACTTTTGGCATGTCGTGAGTGTATACAATAGCTTACTTTATAAATATATATATCTTGCATATATATCACAGAAGCAGCCATAGGTTTTTAATTATGCCACTTTGTATGGTTGTAGACATTTCAAAGCTCCCCTTTGTGCTCTGTGTTATAAATGTCTTTTGCTTCTTTTGAAGTCTACATGATATACATATGAGCAATTAAAAACACAGCTCAGGCTTGGAGACACTGGGTCTTCTTAATTAAACCTCAAACAAAAGCTACAAGCAAAAAACCCCTCACTTGTATTAGAGTCATTGTTAACTGCTAGGCTTTAGAAAATAAATATACAGGAAAAAGATCAGTTGGTTCCAATTAGAGAAATCAGTGTAAATATTGAATACAAGGGGCCAGGGGGAACCCCTTAAAATTAATACCAGGTCCTAATTAGTAATATACTACAGGGCATAACTTTATTTTTAGTAATGAATTTATTAAAGTGATCATATGGCCAGAATGTGTATGTGTTTTAGGGTTACTATTTCATAAAAATTAATGGGAAAAGAAATAAAGTTGGTTTATTTGAAAACATAACATGAAAACATCAAAGGTGTGAAGCATTTTCAAGGTGGGAATGGTTTTAGAACAGTGATCCTTTTTTGTATTCATTAGATGATGTGGGCAGGGCATGCCTTCTAAGGCTGGCCTTATTTTTTTTTAATGTATTATATATATATATATGTATATCATGAAAATTATACTTGTCATTTCTTAAGCAGTAGGAAGGATGACTTTTGTATTTCTGTCTGTCTTTACTGTACAAAAAATAATAATAATAAAATTCAACTCTGTTCATTGTTTTCTTTGTGTCTTTGCCTTCTATATTCATAAGCTGACTGATTTAGAGCAGAGGTCCCCAACCTTTTGGGCACCAGGGACCGGTTCCGTGGAGAAAGGTTTTTCCATGGAATAGAGAGTGTGTAGTTTTGTGTGCTGCTGCACCCCACGGATGGGGCTTTGCTTGTTTGTGCGGACCGGTTGTTGGCATGCTGCGGCCTGGTACTGGTCCACGACCCGGGGGTTGGGGATCCCTGATCTAGAGTATAGGCAATGCTTAAAAAAATATTTCAATTAGGCAGGAAAAAAAGCTATACATAGTCATATTTGTTTGTGACATGTACCATGGCTAATTACACAGTTCTGTTGGATGTTGGTGAGGATTTTACAGTGCGAAAGATGAAATGGAAGTATCATGTTATTATGTGTGCAATAGATTATAGACTGTCCTATTGAATACATCTTGTGGAATTGGCTGCCAGTAAATTTTAGTTTTATCCCTTGTCTCTTTAAATCTAATTTGACGTGTTTAGATTTGAATTATGAAAAACAAATGCTATAGAATAATCATTCTGTTATATACATGGGGGTTATACTATGCTAAGCCATTATTTGCTTGGCCATAGTTTATTTAATAAATCATAATTGTCTAAGTTCACATGATATGCTAAAACTATCTCGCACAACTATATTATATCTTAGTTTGTTATGTGGATTCACTCATATAAAGTAATTGTTTTGACATGTAATATGAATATTTTTCTTATTTGATTTAATATTGGGGCATTAATCATATATATTTGGCCTTCTTAATACTAAACATCACAATGCTTTGAAAACTTTGAAAGAAAATAATCCTGCCATTTATAAAGTTGCTTTATAGACTGATCAGTGTGCTTGCTTATGTTTAGAACAAATTGTAATGCCTATTAAGATTTGTTTAAATAGGTTTCCATCACAACAGGTGCACAATTATTTTATGAGTAAAATATTATAAGCTTTCTAAATTAGCCAGGGCAAAATGCAAGTTGCTTGATTAAATAATCAAATCTGATGCTTAAAATGCACCTGATTTCCACAAGAATTTTAAGATTCAAAGTTTCAATCTATTTGGAAGGTTTTCTTCTACTCTATAGAAATTATAGTAAGTAAGAAATGTTTGCAGTTGTGTTTTACATAATTTGTCTTACACTGTATGGAGAGGGAAAACTACTAAATTGGAGTTAACACAGTAATAAGATTTGCTGAGTGTATTAGATCCTATATTAAAAATAGGGAAATGTCATGCATAATGGTTTGATAGTGTCCAATTATTTAGAATAAGGCTAAATAACGGGGCTGCTAAAATCTATCTGGTCATTAGCAAAGAAGTAAGGTTTTTTTCCTGTCTGCTTTTTTACTGTTATCTAGCGTTTTCCAAATTTTGTAAACCCAGATAAAGTAGATCTAATCTAGAAATGTAAGTCTTCAATTTATTAATACAATGCTAATTCTTATTACTACAGCATTGTCTAGTACAGTCTTCTCACAGTAGGATGTAATAATAAATCAATAAATCTTAAACTCATGTATGTTTAAACATTCTAGGCAATATCCATTTTTATACAGCTTATTATGTTTGGATAGGTTTTTACATTGAGGTAAGAAAATATAGGCAAAATCATTTGGACTGAAGTGTAGATGTGCCATTTGCACAGTTGAAGATGAATTCATATGGTACATATTTACAAGTACTGAACGTTCTATGATTTTGAATTCTCACTTGATAGCTACTACTGCAAATGGGCTTACAAACTGACATAAACTGAGAATATCGGGAAAAGGGTGGCACCAATTACAAAAGCTGTCTTACATCCACTCTACTATGTTGAAAAGACAATAGTTTTGGCTTGGACTTCATAGCAGCCTAGAAAGTTGCTTTATATCAAGTCAAGCTATTTGTCATTCTTGCCCAATCTTATCTTATTGACTGGCATTAGCTTTCCAAAGTCTTAACAGAGAAGCCATCAGTTGTTTATCTACTTACCTTCTAATTAATAGATCCTGCCAATATCTCATATCTTCTAAGATGTACTATCTTACCTATGATTTTCTAAATGCCAAGCTTTTGCTCAATTTTGAATTTACAGTTTCATCCCCAATATTGATAACTGCAAAATATATTGATAAGATAATATTCTAGTATAAAAATTAAATTATAACCAATCAAATTATCTTAATGGATTGAGTACTGGTGTATATGTACACACAAATGTGCACATTCATACACACATAGACATCCAACAAACACATTTTTTTTCTCTCTTCAGAGTTGAAGAAAGAATCTGGAAGAATTCCAAACCACAAAAATTAAGAATGGAGCAAGGAGGCAACAAAAAATGTAAATGCTGCTTTCTGCCTCTGCATATGTTGAATTTAAATAATTGTGTTGATGCATCAGTAATAGTAATTACTCATAAAAATTAGGGTCCTTATTTTGGGCAGCGATATATTTAAGTAGAGATGAAATTAGATGCAATTTATATTAATTAAGGATAATATGAACATTATGTGAGTGGTTGACATTTCTATTATTTTGAAAGCATGCCACAATATCTGAAGATGCAACTCTAATGTGACTTTGAAAAGCTGTAGATTGACATGTACCCTTAGAATGTTCTATACTACAATAAAAGGCATGCAACCCTAATCCTATGGCATAAAAATTAATACCCAGGTTTCATTGGGTGATTCAGTTAAAGGTAGAATTGATTTTAATATTTGCAAGAAAACTGCTTTTCTCTGGCCAGTAATAATACATTTTAATAGATGCAATAAAATTACGGAAATACATGGAGAGGAAAAACAAATTTCACTCAGGTTTTAGAAGGGGATCTTAGACCAATTTCTTAGTGCTTTATTACTGAATTTAGATGTCAACAAAGAGGTGTAAACTGCAGTCTGAATAAAGTTACATCTTGAACATAGATAACCCCTTATTTTGGTTTAAGTGTACATTGGAAAATTAAGGATAGTTATATCTGTGAATTTATCATCAAATTCAAAAACTAGAAATGAACATTTCAAAATAAATTCAGTTTTGTAACACTTATCACATTGTTTCTTTGTGAAGAAAAATGGTATAAAAATCATACTGGGTGGATAACATTGATACTGATGCAACATGATTGATACTATAGGTAGTCCGTGATTTATAACCATTCTTATAGTGACTGTTTGAAATTACAATGGCATTGAAAAAAGTAACTTATGGCCATTTTTCACACTTGTGATTGGTGCAGCATCCCCATGGCCATGTGATCAAAATTTGGGCACTTGGCAACCAGCATGTATTTACAACGGTTGCAGCAACCCGGAGTCACGTGACCACCTTTTGTGACAAGCAAAGTCAATGGGGAAGCCAGAATCACTGAAGATCTGTGTTACTAACTTAACAACTACTGTGATTCACTTAACAACTGTGGCAAGAAAAGTCATAAAATGGGGCAAAACTCACTTAGCAACAGAAATTTTGGTCTCAATTGTAGTTGTAAGTCATGGACTATCTGTACACAGTTTTGCAGACAAAAGTTCTGAATTATTTTGCCATTCAGCTCTCAAACTAAAAAAAACAAACCCCAAAATTATAGGCCCATTAAAGTGCATACAATATGTACAAACACAATATGGTATGTACATGCAACACTGGTACAAATCATAACAATCTGTGCCTTCTACCTGTGATCTTTTAAAGTAGAGATATTGATATGTAAGTCTGGGATTTTGTGCATTCTCCATAATGGAGCTAAAGCTCCTTCTTAAATGTGGTACAAACATGCAAATCCATGGTCATAAATTCTGTGGTTTCAGTAAAGGATGCAGAACCTCTGTCTTATCTCCAAATTTTCTGGGTGGTCCTGTACATATTCTTAAATTTGCTTTAGATGGAAAGGCAAGAAAGAGCAAGAAGATCTCAAAGTGTGTATTTCAGGACTTGCCAAACATATAAATTATCTTGAGTCTTTTCCCTGCTCATATTGTGGTGTTGGGGGGGTTACTGTTGAGTTGCTGGATATATTTGTAAATAACCAAATAAACAGTAAGACACTGTGCTGAGATATTGTGGTTGGAACCCAAGATCTGTTTCATTGTGACTTCACATAAATGGCTTGAATTCTGATCAGTTAGGGAAAGAAAGGCATTAAGAAAAAACAAAACAAATTTGAAACATTGCTCCTTAGCAGCTGCTTAGAAACATCTGGTTAAACATATTTATGCCTGTGGTTGAAGATATAATTAGACAAGAACCTTGTAAGAACATGGGTGGAACTATGGTTTGGAAAATGTAGGCCAATTCTTTTATGTGCCAGCTTATCATGATGTTGGAATCTTCAGTACATGGTTGAGAAGCTTGGTCTCTTCTCTTGCAACATGACCTTCAAAGTACAAAGAGTTTGTGGTTAGTTGGGGGATGCATTTTTTCAGGCAGCTAGAACCACTTCATGTTCTTATAGAATTCAACTTTGGAGAAGGAAGGCAGACAGCAGTTTAAGAGCCTTTGACTATGTAACATGATGATTGCGGTTAGAGTTGGTTCACGTGCGACTTTTCATTTTACTTTGCCTGTCTTGGCTGAATATAAAACTCACAGAGATTTGGATGCTAAAACAGAAATGTTAATGCGAGTGTGCTCTTTTTTGGTTGTTATTTTTATATTTTTATTCTACTTAAGCTGGAAAATTTTGGCTTCCTATAACAAGCTCTTTTAATATTAGAGATGATAATGCATTAGATTCAGAGGTGTTGCCTTGCTTATTTAACAGTTTCTGCTGGTGGAATAAATTCTCTTGCCATTTTTCCATCTCTGCTTATCTCCTTTTGGGGAACCTCTGGGGTATATTTGCCCTGGGGTTTTTTTGTGTGTGTTGTTGTTGGTATGCATGACAGGTCAGAGTAAAAAAAGTGTCAATATACAAGCAGTTTGTGTAATATTCAGGTCTAGCAAATTGATTCTTGGATCCTATCTTTTTGCTCTATGAACGGGAAATGAATTGAATGGTAAAACATTTTGTTTGTGAAGCCAGTAGTTGATTTTAAGGAACCTTGCAATTGCAAACACAATAAAGGAGTGCCAGAGAAACCTCTCTGTGAAGGGTATTTCTGCAGCTGGAGTGTCATTTTCCAAAAATATCTATCTTTTGTAGTCAGTCACCTCCCCTCAGATATAGTCAGAATCTCTGAAACAAATCCTTTTTTCCGTTTAAGATCTTAATGTTTGGTAAGATACCTATGGAATCAAGTGACCTTTCAACTGTGCGAGCTTTTAGCTCTGAAAAGCTTTAAAGATCAAAGGCAGCACTTTGAATTATGTTTCAAAATTGCCTGGAAGCCAATGCAATGGGCACAACAAAGGTATAAGATGATAATTCAGTCTAGTCCAACTAACCTCAATCAGTAGAAATTCCAGTTTGCTGCTGTATGTCTCAATCAGGTATAAACATACACCTCATATGTTCCATTTTTAAGCAGAATTCAGGATGTCTTAAAACACATTGTTTTAAGTTAATAACTAAGAGTATATTCTTTTATGTCTATGATAGATAGATAGATGGATGGATGGATGGATGGATGGATGGATGGATGGATGGATGGATAGATAGATAGATAGATAGATAGATAGATAGATAGATAGATAGATAGATAGATAGATAGATAGATAGATAGATAGATAGATAGATAGATTTTCAATCTAGGGTATCATATCCTCTAAATTCATAATAACTAAGTTTGCTATTATTTTACTGTATGTTAAGTATTAACGTATTTGTTTTGTTACTGGCTCATTCAGTCTGTGCTAATAAAAAAGTTGACATAAATTGAAAATAAAGTTTGAAATAAACATATGAATTAGTTTTTATCTTGCAACATTTTAAAATTTAGTATCAGGAAATGATGTAAAGGACAGTAATTGCTTTCCCTCCTTAAAGACACCAGCACACATGGATTTAGTTGTGAATCGTTTTTATTCATTTATCTATTAAATTTAAATGCCAGCCATCTCACCAATAAAGCACTTCTGGATGGCAGAATCATATTATCTGTATATTTGATATTCTATATAAAATGTTCTCTTCTTGTCTATAGAAGAATGCAGTGTGATTAAATTATTTCAGATAAATCTTAGAAAGATTTAAAACTTGTTCTAGAAAATTTTATCTGTATATTTGATATTCTATATAAAATGTTCTCTTCTTGTCTATAGAAGAATGCAGTGTGATTAAATTATTTCAGATAAATCTTAGAAAGGTTTAAAACTTGTTCTAGAAAATTTTATCTGTATATTTGATATTCTATATAAAATGTTCTCTTCTTGTCTATAGAAGAATGCAGTGTGATTAAATTATTTCAGATAAATCTTAGAAAGATTTAAAACTTGTTCTAGAAAATTTTAGATGGGTTACGCAAAGGTCTTTTCTTGGCATTAAATATTATCTCTTTAGTATTTGTAACAGAAATAATTAAAAAAATTCAGAGGCAAGTATTTATTATTATTATTTGAGTTTGTATGTTATTAAAAATGTTCAAATAAGTTCAATTATGAAATTAAAATTGTACTTAAAGGACATAAAAATAGAAATATCAGATAGAACCCATATTTATAATTCAGATGTTTCTAAGAGGACAATAACTGGTAATGGGTAAAGCGAGAAGTGCCTTACTTAGCAAAGAGCTTTAAAACTGTGAAAAGCAAGCTTCTCTTTAAGGAAATATATAGCATGAGTGGTCCGGGAAAGAAAAATGTGAGAAGCTACATCCAAAGTGCACATGGATTTCTTCTCTCTATAGCAAATAATACAACTATGTAGAATTCCTTTTGAACCAAGCCCATGAATATATCAAATTCACATTTTGGTTAACCAGCCTCTATGGCAGACAGCTAGCAAAACAGAATAATGTAACTATTCTATAAAATATGTAGGACTTTTGGTTCTTATTTTTTGAATCTTTGCACTAAACCACTGCTGAGTTAAAAAAAAAACTCACTTTCAACAATAAGAGTGAAGACTACATGGTGGTGGAAACACATTCCACAATAAAACAGTGATGGACTACTAGTACAAATGCAGAGTTTATTATGTGTATTTCCTGTTCACCTAAAAGCAGCAACTGTTAAGTTCTAGCATGAAAAAAAGGGTAAGAAAGACATTAAAAAAGAACCAATACACTGCTGTGAATTATACCATATTCTATAAGCAAAGGCTTTTAGTACTCAGAAATCAATCAATCAATCAGAATAGAGCTGGAATGTCTTCCAGTCCAGCCCCCTGCTCAAGCAGGAGAACCTATACCATTTCAGACAAGTGACTGTCTAGTCTCTTCTTAAAAACCTCCATTGATGGAGCGCCCACGATTTCTGAAGGCGAAGCTCTTCTACTAGTTAATTGTCCTCACTGTTACGAAGCTTCTCCTTAATTCCAGGTTGCTTCTCTCTTTAGTCAGTTTCCAACCATTGTTTCTTGTCTTGGCCTCTGGTACTTTGGGGAATAGTTTGATGCCCTCTTCTTTGTGGCAGCCCCTCAAATACTATGATGCCGCTCCTGTTTTTTCTTTTATTTAGACTAACTAATTCCAAGTCCTGCAGCCGTTCTTCATATGTTTTAGTCTTCAGGCCTTTGATCATTTTAGTTCTCTGAACTTTTTCCAAAGGCTCAACATCTCAACAACAAAGTCATTACCAAAAGCCAACATGGGTTCATCAAAAGCAGACAAATCTTATTGCATTCTTTGACCAAGTGACAAAATTAGTGGACCAGAGGAATGCTGTGGATATAATTTACTTGGACTTCAGTAAGACATTTGATAAAGTAGACCAAAACTTACTGCTTGATAAGATAGAAAAATGTGGATTAGACAACATCACCACCAGATGGATTCGTAGCTGGCTGACTGGCCGTACTCAGCATGTGGTCCTCAATGGAACTGCATCTACATGGAGGGAAGTGTGTAATGGGGTGCCCCAGGGCTCTGTTCTTGGCCCAGTGCTCTTCAACATCTTCATCAATGATTTGGACGAGGTGATAGATGGGGAACTCATCAAATTTGCAGATGACACCAAGCTGGCAGGAATAGCCAACACTCCAGAAGATAGGCTTAAGATACAGAAGGATCTTGATAAATTGGGCATTATCTAACAAAATGAAATTCAATGGTGAAAAAAGTAAGGTTCTACATTTAGGCAAGAAAAACCAAATGCACAGGTATAGTTTAAGTGGTACCTTGCTCAATAGTAGTAACTGTGAGAGGTACCTTGGAGTCCTAGTGGACAATCACTTAAATATGAGCCAGCAGTGTGCTGCAGCTGCCAAAAAAGCCAACACAGTGCTAGGGTGCATTAACAGAGGGATAGACTCCAGATCACATGAAGTGTTAATACCACTTTACAATGCCTTGGTAAGACCACACATGGAATACTGCATCCAGTTTTGGTCACCATGATGTAAAAAAGATGTTGAGACTCTAGAAAGAGTACAGAGAAGAGCAACAAAGATGATTAGAGGACTGGAGGCTAAAACATATAAGGAACGGTTGCTGGAATTGGGTATGTCTAGTTTAATGAAGAGAAGGATGAAGGGTGACATGATAGCAGTGTTCCAATATCTCAGGGGCTGCCATAAAGAAGAGGGAGTCAAGCTATTTTCCAAAGCGCCTGAAGGAAGACAAGAAACAACGGATGGAAACTAACCAAAGAGAGAAGCAACCTAGAACTAAAGAGAAATTTCCTGACATTTAGAACAATTAATCAGTAGAACAACTTGCCTCCAGAAGCTGTGAATGCTTCAACACTGGAAGTTTTTAAGAATAGACCGGTCAGCCATTTGTCTGAAATGGTATAGGGTTTCCTGCCTGAGCAGGAGGTTGGACTCGATGACCTCCAAGGTCCCTCCCAACTTTATTATTATTATTATTATTATTATTATTATTATTATTATTATTATTATTATTATTATTATTATTATTATTATTATTATTATTATTAGTAGTAGTAGTAGTAGTAGTAGTAGTAGTAGTAGTAGTAGTAGTAGTAGTAGTAGTATGGTGACCAAAATTGGTTGCAGTATTCCAGGTGTGGTCTTACTAGGGTTTTATAAAGCAGTATTAGTACTTCATGTGATCTTGATTTTATGCCTCTGTTTATACAACCCAGGATTGTATTAGCTTTTTTGGCTGCTGCTGCACACTGCTGGCTCATAGTCAAGTGATTGCTCACTAGGACTCCAAGGTCCCTCTCACAGTTACTGTTTTGAGAGTAACTGTGATAGAGTAACTTTTGAAATATCCTTTTCTAAAGAGAGGGATTTCAGGAATGGCCTCCAATCCTCAAGGAACTCTGCTATCTGTCAAGCGGCTGGTAGCAGCATTGTTGCAACCCCAGCAGCAAGTGGATGCACAGGTGATCAATTTGCAGAATGCCATGAAACAACTAATGGTAATCTCTGGGGCAGAATTTATCCCAACCTGAGCAGTGCAATTTGCGGCTCAGCCAATGCTCCTGTGTTTCCATGTGAGCTTGCTGGATATTCACAACTCAATGTGAAATGCTTATGACAAGCAGGCTGGTGGAATTTCCCACGTATTGCACTGAGTGATATTTGCTGAAGGAAGCAGTGGTGAAGTGGGCAATACTGTTCACTGAGAGGATTGCTCCAGTGCAGGACTTCATGTGAAAACTCACTTAGTTGATCCCATATAAAGAATCACTGCTAGCTGACAGATCCAAAAGCTGAAGCAGAGATTAAGATAATATATTTTGGACTTTAAATTACTTCTGTGATGAAAGCTGGAATTGGCCTTGATTGATCAGTTCAGACAAGGGCTAGCTGAGAACATAAGAAACAAGCTAGTGAAGCAGGGCATCCCCCTACATTCACAGACAGTACTCCCCTCCCATACCGGCAAATGGGGAGGACGCGCATGAGGAGGAAGTGGCGTTAGATTTTTGATGAAAAGGGAAGTGGATTAAATACTTCATACATTGAAAAGGATACCCAGAGTCAGAAGCCATGGGGGGGAGGACATGCATGCACCAATAGCCTAATAAACCCCATCTTTGACAACTATTAGCCTTGCAGGAATTTGACGTTCATCAAGAAGAACTGGAAAGGATATTCTGTGGAGTGGAGGATATCCCAAGGATAGCAAGAGACCAAGTAGAAGACATGGGAAATGACCCAGCTTTTTCAGCATCAGGCATAAAGGATTTTGGGATGGGGTGTATCTCAGTTACCAGAATCCTCATGTGAACTAGGGTGGTTATTAGCAGAAGAGGGGAGCGACATGGCTGCATTTAATTCTCACAACCCACATTTCCCCCTGTAAACTTATGAGGAAGAATGGATGAGTCTGAAGGAGAGGGTGATGTAATAGTATGTGAGGAAGGCTTTGGGAGACTGGGCAAAGAGATGCTATCAAGGGAACAGTCACATAAGGGACACCATTGCCTGTTACTGGATAGTGAGTGGGGCAATAAGTTCAGAAGAGACCCCTGCTAGTTTCTTGGGCTATAAAGGAGAGGGGGAAAGATTGTGTTTTCATACTTACAAGATTTATAATAAAATAATTTTAATTGACAATAAAGCAGTTTTTGTAACTTAAAATAAAATAAGCTCATCTGGTTATGATTCGTATCTGGTTTAAGCCAAGCAGACAATCAGAGAAATGGGACCATTCCAGCAGGTGTCTTAATAAGTTAGCAGATAAGAGAGCCATTTTGATCTGGTGATTAAGGCCCTGGGCTAGAAAGCAGGAGACCATAAGTTCAAGTCCCATCTTAGTTATGAAAGGCAGCTGGGTCACTTTGGGCCAGTCACTCTGTCTCAACCCAACCCACCTCACAGGGGTGTTGTTGTGGGGAAAATAGGAGGAGGAAGTGTGTGTTGGATGTGTTTGCCGCCTTGAGTTATTTGTAAAAAAATAATAAAGGGGCATACAAATAAATAAATAGATAGTCAAAGAAGCCATAAATGTGATTGATATTAGGATTGTTGTAATCAGACAGTAGGATAACTGCAGGTAGCTTATTTAACTAAGTTAAGTCCAATGAGACTTTTACCATAGTCATTGAAATACTGATTGCATTTTTTTTAGATTCCAGAACTAGCAAGTTTAAAATAGGTATAGTTCATTACAAGTAGCCTTTGTCATATGTCCACAATTGGGACCGGAGGTTTGGTCACTAAGTGATGTAATTGTTAAGTAAGTCATCATATCAGCAGTCTTGTCACATTGATGATGGGTTCTCTAGTTTCCATTTGTATAAAGGAGAATTATGTTGGCCAAAAGCAGATGCAGTTGCTGAAATGGCAGTGAAGACATTTAAGAAACCTTTATGGATGTTTAAGATAGTCAAAGCCTTTGAAAAGTAATATACCCACAACTCTATGCACCAAATATTATCAAATATTGAATCTGGCAGACTCCAGGCTATGGACTGAATGATGTAAAGTGAAGATTGGAAAATATTCCTGTGGCACACACACACACACACACACAAAATCTAGACTGCATATCCACCCTAGGTAATCCTTTCTAAATTGGTTTTTATTGCTGTTGTTGAGTTGGTGTTGACTCCTGGCAATTGCCTGGACAAGTCCCTGCAGTTTTCTTGGCAATTCAGCCATGGTCTACCATTGCCTCCTTCATAGGACTGAGAAACAGCAACTAGCCCAAGGCCACCCAACTGGCTTTCTGCCTAAAGTAGGACTAGAACTCATAGTTTCCTAATTTCTAGCTTGTTCCCAAATTCTCATTCATTCTCCCTCTCTCTCAAATATTAGCAATGAATATTCTTCTATTTTATGTCTTTCAACGTATCTATGTGTCTTGCAAAGTGATTGCAGTTTTTTTTAACTGCTCAATATCATACAGTTGCAGTAATGGAGGGCCAGCAATTATTTGCATGTTTCTTCCTCTGAGGAAGCTTTAAAAGAATCCAGAGTGCAGCCAGATATCTTTTCATTACTTGATAAGGCTCCATTCCAGTATTTGCAGATCCAACTCAGGCTTCAATTAATTGTTACCTAAAACACCAGCCTTCTGTCTCCACCTTCCCAGAATTTTAACCATCTCCAGATGTGATGAGAGTAGAATTTCCCTAATCACAGCCAACATCTTCACAGAGCCTCTTGTGGGAGACTTTGTGGTGTGTACACCTTCAAATCAATCTTGATTCCTGACACCTTTATGGACAGGTCCATGAAGTTTTCTGGATGGCATTTTTGGGAAGTGTTTTTCCATTGCCTTGTTGCTAAGGTTCAAAGCAGTGACAGGTCCAAAAGCAACCAGATAGCTTTGTGCCTAAAACAGGACTAGATCTTACTGTAAGGTCCTGTCTCAGCTACTCTCTCAGGAAAGCACAGATCTTGAAAGATCTCAAAAGGATCTTTTACTGAGAGAAAGTGAGTGCAGAGAAATAAGGCGGAACCTGAAATTTCTGCACAAAAGCGTTAAGCTAAAAGTCTCATCTCTCCAGCCCCACCCCAATGCCCCAGTCCATCAGGAGCCAATCTGCTGGCGTGAAGATGTTGTGAGAACTTCGAGATGAAAAGGTGATCACTAGCCATTCTCTGGCGCCTCATCCTTGCTAGCCGGCAGGAGCCCGGAAGGTTTTTTTCCCCTTCCCTAATTCCCATGAAGATACATTAAAGCAAAAGTAGAAACAATGTAGGAACATCCTCAATCCACAATAGTGCATGCTCCCTCTCCCTTTTGGAATGGCAACATTCTGATAGGGATCTGACACTCACAGTCTTCTTGTTTCTAGCCAAATGTCTTTAATTACTTGAGCAAATTGGTTCTAGAAGGTCCTCAAGGTTTTAGGAGGGAAAATTTGGCATTCTCTTTTTACACCATTACAACCAACTACCCAGCGGATAACCATTTTTTGCCCAGTTGAAGGTTACAAACAGATACAAGATTTTTAGATATACTGTATATAGATAACCAATAACTTGAATCACACCTGGAAGCTGCTGGAAATTACTGCAGTTTATGGAAGAGCAGTTTGCATGTATTGTATAGTGAAATGTCAAAACCCAACCTACTGCATTCTGGACCAGATGTAGCTCCCAAATGCTCTTCAAGAGGAGCCCCATTACAGTAATCCAAACAAGAGGAAACTAAGATGTGGGTCTATTGCATATCCAGTTCTTTATGGTGAGTTATCAGGTATTATCAGGTTGCCAAATAAAAGCCTGTGGCTTGCCAGTTTTTTTCTTTTTCTTTTTAGTGTAATCTCCTTTTTGTTCAGAAAAAAAGGCCAACCTACAATTAAAAAGAGTCAAAAGATAATAGCGATTAGACACATGTAAATAATGATCATGAAATAATGAACAAAACAAGCAGTGATAATCATTTGTAATTCCTTCCTCCCAATTTTCTTTTCTGACTTGGAATCTGGAAATGGTTTAAATTAGCTTATTTCTTTGATTTTGGTGGAGTCTGTGCATTCAGTGAGTGAGTCACTCTAGACCAGTGGTGGCGAACCTATGGCATGCATGCCAGAGGCAGCACTCAGAGCCATTGCCCCAGCCCCGCCTCCCCCCGCGGCCCCCTCCTTACCAGCAACCTCCCAGAGAGTCGCCCCCGGGTACGGCCCATGCGAAGCAGCACAGCCAAGGCCATGGAAGCCAGGCAGCAGGGACAAGACTCCGCTCTCACGCCCCATCGCGAGCAGATGATGCTGTGGGGTGCGGGCGAAGGGCGTGGCCACCATGGCGCTGCTGGGCGATCTGTGGCGGGCCGTGGAGGCAGTGGGTGGCCCTGCGAGCGGGTGGGGCAGGAGGCGGGGGCGGGGGCAGTTTTTGGGCACTCGGTCTCTAAAAGGTTCGCCATCAGTGCTCTAGACTAAAGCATGTTTGCAAATTATGCTATGAACAACTGCAGTATTTAGATTATTTTTATTGACAAAGAACTACACTAAGTAGCATATGGAAGCATCAACAGTTGCTAACCAATCATGGAATAAAGGTCCCCCCCCCCCATTGTCCAGCTGACAGGCTTTGTCTTTCTCTTTTGTAACTGAAACACTGAAAAAGTCACTGAGAACTTAGTCATATTGGTTTAGCTGTTTTAACTGAAGACTGATAAGATAATAGAAGTCTTTTGTTGTTGAAGGCTGAAGTCTTTATCTTTATGATACATTTGGGGGTTCTTCAGAGTGGAAAGCTTTTAAAACTGCTGTTGAAGTTAAAACTTAAATTAGATCCCTGGGTATAGAAGAAGGAGGCTTTAAGGACAAAGTGACTTTTATCTCAGAAGTTCTTTTATTCAATTGTTACATTCTCTTTTCTAGACCCCTTTTTAGTTTATTTTTGTTTTCTTTGTTGTCCTGTTTTCCTGGCATTTGAAAAGTGACCTAATAAAACAGGGTAAATGTTAAATGGCTGCCCATAGTCTGTGAAGTAAAATATCACCATCTATCTGATGTTTGCTGCATTCTCTTGTATAGGAGTTTAATAAAGTTGTTTCTTGGGGCATCTAAAATCAAATACTCTTTCTTTTATACTGAGCATTCTATTTCAGTTTTGGGATACAAACACACACACACACACATCAGCTTCAAGGACAATTAATTTTTATTTTAATATTGATAATACAAATATGTTATTTCATTAAATAATAATTTGCAAATGTAGCGATCTACCTTTGATTATTTTTAATGTGCCAATAATGAGATGTACTTATCTAACATTATCCTAATCTTTTTCCCAATTCAAATAAGAGATTTTTATTTTTTGATATTGAAAAAAAAATGAAATGCTATATAGATTTTAAGTTTCATTTTAAAATAACAATTAAATGTCCTATTTAAAACAGCGTTGAATTGGTTCAACTTTGTCATCTAGGGAAAATATGAAAGGCTATTTGTAATAATAGTTGTACAATAGAATACACAATAGCTTTTTGATTCTCTAAACTTGTATCAGTGAAATAACTACACTAATTTTACATATCTCATGCTTCCACTTACCCCTTTATTCTTTATTATTTTCAGTGAATTATGGGTGTCAATTCTTTTTCACTATGACTTGCTGTGTTATACGGAAAATCCTAGAGTAAGAACTCCCCAGTTTAAGAATAACCCCTAGTTAAAACTGGAGTTCATTTTAGCAAACTTCAAATTAAATACATAATAATTCAAATTAAATACACAACAGTTCATTATGCAATCCTACATTTACAATATTATACAGTAATACTGTTCTAGCTTATATAGAAATTTGACTTAAAGAGAGACACTAGGAACAGAACCTGTTTTTAAATTGGGGACTACTGCTGCACCTGTATATAGTATAATATGCAACGTTATTGAAATCAGCTTTTATTTATCTTTAACTTTTAATTTTATACTAATCTTTCAGACATCTGTTTAACAAAACATTTTAGATTCAGATATCTGTCCCTGAGTTTGAGTCTGAATGATTCTTTGGTTTTGCATTCTATTGTGATGGGAACATATCTCTTTTTAAACAAATTTATAACATACTTCTGAATCTACCTGTTCTTCCTTCTGCATAACCGTTGTCTACTCACAATTGGTGTGGAGGAATAGCTTTGGGCAGGTAGCAGGTTAATGTGAAGAAAGAGGAAGTTCCATTAAGCATACAGATTTATTCCTGTGGCTTGATTTTGTTTCTTGTAATGGATCTTCTAGCTAAAGTGCTAAAATGCTCTTTATTCAGTTTTTAAAAAGAACTTGTCTCATCAGCAGTGGAAACTGTAGGGACAAAGAGGCAAATGTCCTGCTTATATACTTTCTTGCTTAAATAAATATTTTACTTTCAGTTTGTTGATTTATATACAGTTTCCAAAGCAATGGAAATATACAGCGACAATAAACCAAAGAGCTAGTGTAAGGATCTTATTTTTTTTTTTAAAGAATCATTATATGATGACAGCAGTTAATGTACTACTGTTGGTTTCTTAGAGGCAAGTGTCATCTTTAGAATAAAATAAAAGGTTTCTGCACATGATATTGATTTTCCCACTGAGACATAAAAGTTTTGAATATACTGGTAAAGGAGTCAATGGATCAAATTCAGTAAATTTGAAGTTGCTAGAATAAAAGGTCTCTTGAAAAAAAATATGTCAGATTTAAAGGTCCTTCTTAACTGAAGACCATTTTGCAATAGAGCCAAAGGTTAATAAAATCAGTAGTGAATGTGGCAATTTTACAGATAAGCTATTCACAACAAACGTAGTTACTTGAATAAAAAGCTAATTCAGTCCTAAAATGCCACATGCAGGAGCTGTGAATAGCTGCTTTTAGGTGCTTTCGGGAGGAGAATAAAATACAGAATTACAGCACTCTTCTTTCTCAGCGTCCCTGGCTGCCTGTAAATTGCTCTGAATGGGACTGTGGGCTGACAGGCTCTATTAAGACAAACTGTCTTTCTCATCGGAGAGATAAAATAAATCAGGTGTTTAGTCAAATTAAAATACTTCAGCTGGAGCAGGCCCTGGGGAGCACTGATCCACCTGACAAATCTGAGAGAAACTCAAGACAGATGTGATCTGGGGATAAGGAAGAGCCCCTTGGAAATCTGGAGGTGGGGGGCAGGGTGGCCTGGTTCTCCCCATATCTTCAGAGTCAGCAGACAGATCCAGTTTAAAGTCAGAAAAAGGTGCATGTGTCATGGGTAATATATTATGGAAGCCGGTATCTTTATTTGATGAGAGCCATGGTAAGGATCTTTTTCACTTCACAGCACGTTTGGCCTGCAGATTCTTCATTATTTAAAAATAGATAAACAGAGATGTTCCTTTCAACTTAGCAGAAAAGCTTATTTATTGATAATTTATTAAGAGTATCATAGTACGTGAGTAGCAAAGAGATGATGATGTGTATGGTTAAACAATAAAAAAAAAACCAATCATAGCAGCTAATTTCTTTGTTTTTTATTTGCATATTGTACCACTGCATATAGATTAGTGGGAATGGTGGCTAGGGAGTTAATTAATTATTGCCATCCCTCCTCCCTTCCCTGTTTTCTCACTTCAATAGGAAAATATATGGAAGCCTGAGAAACCTGTATCAGTTTTCCTAAAGCCTCTTGGCTTCATATATGAACAAGGAAAGGCGGGTTAGATTACAGCTGGCTTTGCAGTAGCAACTCTGTGCAAGTGCCCTTGATGAATACAGTACAAGTACAATTGTGCAGCAGACAAAGTCAACTTTAATCCATGAATGTTATACATTGTTTTCTAATATTTCATATACCTACTGGGATACCTATGGTATTTCTGAGTTGACCACAGTAACTCTTGAGATTGAGGCTTTAAGGCAAAGCAAGAAAGGAGACTCTTAAGATTACTTTCAAACATACCGGTAGACAGAAACCTGATTTGTAGCTTTGGTGTGCGATGTTCAACTATCTTGCTATAGATGAAAGTACAATTTGTCCCAATGGAACAAAGTTTACATTGTGCTGCAGCTAAAATTGACTACTTCCAATCAACATTATCTCAATGTACAGACTGAAATGTTGTCAGGTGGTCTGTACAATATCCTGGCGTTATAACGTGCTGCATAACTAGTGCAAATTGAAATTATATTTAAATTATTTCTTTGTGTGTCCATGTGAGTTTAAACATACCTCTCCCATCCCTTAATCCATAGTGCTAACACCAATTTGCATTCCATGAAAATCTGAATGGTTTCATCTAGGATGGTATTAAAGCAATTAATATTATACCCATTATAAAATGATTAGTGATGCAAAAGACTTAACCTGGGATTTGAACATGCAAAGCCTAACTTCTACTTGAGGCATAGTGTATTTTTAGCTAGTATAAATGATTTGAAGATCTGGGTGTCTTCTGCTTGTTTATGGTGTTTCTGTTTTTCATTATTTAATAGGATGCAAAGATAAAAACCATCCTATGTGCTTAATACTGTTATAAAGTAAGTTGAACAATTGTTTGCTCTAACTATTTAATGAGCTCACTGGCTGAGCTATGTTAATACGTTGCACCCATATTAAAGACCACAATAAGCTATAATACATTGCATCCTTGGAATGAATTGAATTCTACTAATTCAGACATTCAGTAGACACTCAGGAGGCATTCAAAAAATAGTGAGTGACTCAGTTTTAGTATCCTATTAATAGAACAAACACATTTATTAGAGAATAGCTGTACCCAGCCACGCGTTGCTGTGGCTCAGTCTGGTAAAAGTGTGTGTTGCTTTTACGTCCAATAGATGGCGCTGTTTTCCAAGAAAAGCATGTTTTTGCCTGTCACAGGTGTGACATCTATATAATATAGGTATATAAAAACACGCGCGTATTCGAATGCAATGTTGTGTCAAAATTTCAAAGCAATCGGTGAAGAACTTTTGGAGATTTAAGATTTTGAACAAACGAACATTTACATTTTTATTTATATATAGATGAAAGATAATGAAATACTGGAGCAGACTAAAATGTTAGCTGTTAACATTATCCTGTTAGTTACTATTCAATCTTTACATTTTCTTTTGGAGGAAATTTTGTGGATTGGATATTTTATCCCTGATGTCTAAAATTAGATTTAAAATTGATCATGAATACTCTTTTTTTCTTAAAGGTTGATCCAAATGCATTTCTTTAAAAACATTGATTGCATATAGCATATTTTCTAACTATACAATGTGGAAAGGTGAAATATGTGTGAAAGTACAATTCTGCTTCTCTGGTTCAAAGGATGAGACTTTCTACAGGAGATATATTAGCTGGCTTTGATTTTTTCCAGTTGCAATTGCTAATCCTTTCCTTTCCATGCACTTATTTTGTTCTAGATTACAGAAAATAAAAAAGTTTATGAAACCAAGTTGTTCAGCTACTGATGTTGTAGAAATATTTTAGTTGGTATAAACATAATTTTAAAAAATCCTGATTTCAAGGTTAAATTTGACAGTATGAGAATATAGCTCAAAACCCACTAAAAAAATCACAATGGACTTAACTGAAACTTCACTCCTTATTGGTACCATAGTGGGTGCTGTTCTCCTCCTCAAGGGTTGTTTTATTTATTTATTTATTTATTTATTGTATCTCGGTCTACCCAAATGTTCTGAAATGATTATCCCCTATCCAACTACTAACTAGGATTGACTCTACTTAGTTTTTGCTGCTTCTCATTGGGGCCAAAACTTGCTAACTAAATGAAAAGCTGACAGACACTGGGCTATCATAACAACATACCAATGTAAGCTAAACTACCAGAATCATTGGAAAATTACTACTGTACAGATTTCTTTGTATGTTTTGCCAGCATAATTAGCTTCAGATATATCTTCTCTCGTGATTAGTGCTTCACAGATTCTTGTAGGGTATTTTCAATATATCCATGGAAATTTACATCAAAATGGTTTTCTGAAAGCGACAACAAAAGAGTCCATAATCTGATAATTCTGGTATTAAATCACAGTTTAACAAATAAACTATTATAATCCTAGACATTAACAGTGGTTAATGCAAATAATTTGTAGCTGACATACTGGTGTAGGTTTTCATCATTATAGCTCAGGGGTCTTCAAACTTGGCCCTTTTATGACTTGTGGACTTCAACTCCCAGAATTCCTCAGCCAGCATGCCTGGCTGAGGAATTCTGGGAGTTGAAATCCACAAGTCATAAAAGGGCCAAGTCTGAAGACCCCTGTTATAGCTGAATGGCCTAAATGGCCTGGGCTGAATGGCCACGGCCTAATGTTCTTTTCTGCTGACATCGAACGAAATCTAGACCATGGCCATTCAGGCTGAGAGCTTATCAGTGCTTCAGTTGCCTGCTAATTTTAATTATTCTCATTATAATTGTGTTATATGTAGTTCTCTTTGAAGAGGTATATGTTTAAGGAATGTACAGGTAGTCCTCAGTTGATGTCCACAAGTGGGATCAGAATTTCCATTGCTAAGCAAGGCAGTTATTAAGTGAGTCAATCCCTGATATTACAACCTTTATTTGCCACAGTTGTTAAGTGAATCAGCGCAGTTGTTAATTGAATCACATCATTAAGCACATTGGGTGACTTTCATTGACTTTGCTTGTCAGAAATCATCTGGGAAGGTGGCAGATGGCAATCACATGACCTGGCATGCTCTTGTAAGTACATGCCGGTTGCCAAGCGCCCCAGAATCAATCACTTAACCAGGGTTATGCTATGAGGCTTGTAAGTGTGAGGACCGGTTGTAAGTCACTTTTTTTCAGTGTTGTTGTAACTTTCAATGATTTTTTTAAAATGGTTGAAAATTGATGACTATGTGTATAAACTAGGTTCAGTTTAGCTCATTGGCTTCAATCTTAATGAACGTTTATGTTAGGGTTTCTTAGTAGTAAAAATGGAATGCCATGATCTATCAATATATTCATTTCTTGTGAATGCTGGAAATCTTTAAGCAAGTAGCCCAGATTTTTGTTATTGTTGTTAGTGAACAGGATTTAGGGTTGTTTTACATTTTGTTTATTTAAAAGTATTTAATTGGGGGGGGGAATGACATTGTATTAATGTTTTTTTTGAACACGGTAATTCATTAAAGAACCATTATACTTGAATGGAAGGGAGCAATGAAGTGCTATTGCAAATTACCTAATTAATTTTACCTCTTGTCAGAAGGGAGAAATTATCTGTTTTCTCTTACCAGATGATAGTGAAAGATCCCTACCTCTGAGAAATGCAGTAGCAGAATATATGTTCTAATAAAATATTTATGTTGCCTTCTGTAGGATAGAAATAGTTTTACCCTCTGCTTGTTTATTTGTCTGTTGTTTATGCCCCGTCTTTTGTTTCTCCTTTAGGTACACCTGAAAGCTTAGCAGAAAAAGAACGACAGCTCTCGGCCATGATTACCCAGCTCATCAGCTTACGGGAGCAGCTTCTGGCGGCCCATGACGAGCAGAAAAAGCTGGCAGCATCACAAATTGAAAAACAGCGGCAGCAAATGGATCTTGCTCGCCAACAGCAAGAACAGGTAAGTGACAAAATGCCAACATCTAAAAACATCAGGGGAAAAAACTTACTAGAACTTATCTTGCACTTAGTCCTGAATTGAGAGAAAGAGGGAGAGGGAGAGGGAGAGGGAGAGAGGGAGAGAGAGAGAGAGAGAGAGAGAGAGAGAGAGAGATATGGGCCTTGTGTATATGTTAGTGCCCGGGTATCAAATTCGCCACATCATGTGACGTGTCAAGATGTATTCACATTGCTGGAGCTGGGGTGGGCACAGCCTCCGCATGATGCAACCGGCCTACGGGCCGGCAGTTTGATATCCCTGTGTTAGTGTATTAAATGTTTTGGCAATCTATAATTAGATTCACATTCTAATAAACCTAATAATTCAAGTCCTATTCAAGGACCTAAGAATGAGTAAAGTAGCATCTAAGAATATAGAAATGTTCCAAGCAGAGTGTTTTTTTGTGAAATTAAGGTGTTCAGGCCCAATAAATTCAATATTCATTTTGTAAAATAACTTAGGGTATTCAAGTTCAATAAATTCAATATTACCAGATATCAAGGAAGTTCTTTGCATATTGCTCCAAAGGTTCAAATCATGATTGTTATAATAACGGATTTCATTTTCCATAAACGTTCACCTTTGATCTGCAAATCCCAATACTTTGTAATTTTTCCAATTGTTTTTCTCAGTCCTGGGATCACTTGGAATAGCAAAATCACAAATGAAGTCAAATATACACGTCGCAGACAAATGCTACAGATTCCAACCTGGCTCACTCACTTGGGACTAGAGATTTAGTTTTCTCAGCTTTCGGACTTGTGCTGGAGCCCACCCGCAGGGAACCTCTCTCTACCAGAATGTGTTGGTAGAGAGACCTTTCCTTGAGGATGGACCTCCGCTTGAGTCCAAAAACTCGGAAGACTAAATCCCTGGTCCTGGTGACCAGCCCAGATTGGATCCTGCAGACTTTCTTCTTTTCAATAACTGTAATAACAGGCATGTTATTAACAAGGTGCCTCTTTGTTTGGATCTTAATGTCCCATAAGATCTTAAGCCCTCATTTTCCAAACTTTCTCAACTTGATGGTTTACTACATTCAGATCCAAACCTCCCGCAGTTTCCAAAGAATAATTCTGGCAAATCAACCATGATGCAGCTTGTGGCCCATTTGTGAAATTTTGCTGCAGCCACTGATCCAATGGTCAACCATTTCATCCTTTTCACTACAAAGGCAACATTTGCTGTTGCTTGTTGCATGTTGGATTTTCGCCTTCTTGCGATTAATTGGCAAAGTGTGTTCTTGAGCTGCTAAAATAGAGCCTTCAGGTTTTTTTTTTCTTAACACTCCTGATGTTGACCAACTCCATATAGGTTTTGTATTGTTATTATTTAGAGTCTTATTAGCCACCCATTGCAAATCATGGAAATTTACCAGACTCTCCCACAGATGTGAATGACATGTTATTAATATGGATTATGCTGCTTTAATACACAGACACACACACACACACACGTTTTAAAATACAAATTATAATCACCCATGAAAGAATGTCTTGTTGAACCTAATAGGAGTGATGGTTAATAGTTTATTTAGAATTACATTTTTCCCTTTCCTAAGAGTTGAGTAAATGGTCCCACAGACTTTCATTAATTTGTGTCTGGTAGAAGTAGATTACTCCTCTAGATTCCAATATTTCTGAAAAAAAAATATTACCATGCTATAAACGGTGTTTCCTACTAGTTCATAAGATAATTATTAAATGCATATTGTTAAAATAAATTGGCAAATTATTTGATCATTTGAAGTTCAAAGAAAACTGCAATGTACAAGAGGCACCTACATAACTATTAGAAATCTTGTGTAAAAAAAATGTAAAACAAGAGAGACCATAGGTTCCTTGGGCATTCATTTTAAATTAATGTCCTTTTTTTAGGAATCTGACTTTAAACCAGAATTATCATTTCAGTTAAACATGTTTTATAGAGTATATACCGCGAAGTATGCTCCGTTGATTTTAATGAGTTGTGACGTCTGGTATTTCATGTGCTTGAATATTTGCCCACATGTGAGGAATATGGACTCGTCCCTAATGGAAAATAACATAAAGGAATACTGTAAAAAATCAGAAGTTAGAATGTCATTTAGCCATCCAGAGATGACACAGTAATTAACTATTGACACTTGTGAATAAGCTAGCACAAATTAATCTTGACACATTTGCAGACGAGTGATATCTTACAGTGAACACTTTGTAATTATATTTCAAAATGAAAATTAAATGACACTTAAAACTAGGTTGTCATGCTCAATGGAGCGAGCATGTAGCTCAACCAATTCGCAAATAAAATTCAGGAGTTGAGCCACATGGTGCTCCT
>NW_015386171.1:643828-663320 GCF_001527695.2 Protobothrops mucrosquamatus | reverse complement strand
TCATTCTGTCCTTAAAGAGTGCTTGCAATAACAAGATGCCACAACAAGAGTAAATATCTTAAAATATTAAAAATATGGTAAAAGGCAATATGCTAAAATATGGCATTGAGCCCTGATAGTAACTCTTCCTAAAATTCCCAAACAACCTGATCATGTACAGCTCTGGAAGAGGAAATTTTATAACCTCAAGGCAATTGGAGAAACTTTGAACTTATTTAAAAGTTTGGAAAAAGAATTCTATAGCTTCAGATTCAGGAGGGTGATTCCATTTCTGTGTATTTTACCAATATCAAATAAAACCCTATAATTAGAAAAGAGACATGTTAATGACAAAAAATTGTGGGTTAGCAGATTCTTCCATATGTGGAAAGTTCTTTTTAACTAGCCTTAGGGACAAAAGGCAATCCTCTCTACAGAAGCTACAGAATTCCATGCAATCTGAATATATAAATCTTACCTAATGTTTCTTGTGCTGTATCTTTGCACTTTGGTAGAAGCCCAGAAATATATACTGGAAAAGAACATCAGATAAAATATATTGGCGCATTATACTTGCCTATTATACATCCCATATCTTAAAATGACTTATCTCACAGTGATGCTTTGTCTGCCATCTTGAGGTTCTGAAGGAAAAGCAGGATTAAAATAAGTCTACTAAAATAAAGTAAATGAGGATGCATTGTATTGTGTAAATAAACTATTCTATTTGCTGATTTTTTTCCCTTGTGACGTTTGGATTTCTTGCTGTCCCTAACCTGAAAGTAATTTAAATTCAATAAATTAGTTATCTAAGTAGTAGTGCAACTGAAATATAGTAACATAGTTTAAAACTATTTCAGTTTATATAACTCTGAACAACCAACAGATATAATCACATATAATTACATAATCACAAAAAAGCCAACATAGTGCTAGGCTGCATTAACAGAGGGATAGAATCAAGATCACGTGAAGTGTTAATACCACTTTACAATGCCTTGGTAAGGCCACACTTGGAATACTGCATCCAGTTTTGGTCACCATGATGTAAAAAAATGTTGAGACTCTGGAAAGAGTGCAGAGAAGAGCAAAAAAGATGATTAGGGGACTGGAGGCTAAAACATATCAGGAACGGTTGCTGGAATTGGGTATGTCTAGTTTAATGAAGAGAAGGACGAGGGGTGACATGATAGCAGTGTTCCAATATCTCAGGGGCTGCCACAAAGAAGAGGGAGTCAAGCCATTCTCCAGAGCGCCTGAAGGCAGGACAAGAAGCAATGGATGGAAACTAACCAAAGAGAGGAGCAACCTAGAAGTAAGGAGAAATTTCCTGATAGTTAGAACAATTAATCAGTGGAACAACCTGCCTCCAGAAGCGCTTAATTCTCCAATACTGGAAATTTTTAAGAAGAGACTAGACATCCATTTGTCTGAAATGGTATAGGGTTTCCTGCCTGAGCAGGGGGTTGGAGTAGATGATCTCCAAGGTCCCTTCCAACTTTTTATTATTGTTATTGTTATTGGTTTTTTTTGTTGTTATATATCTAAAACTCTATTAGAAACCATGATAGAATGCTAAACATATAATTCAAAACAAATACAGTAGCTAGTAAAATAAAACATTAATCTTTTAGGACAACAGTGATAACACAATGAAGCCAAACAACAGCAATAATAATTATAGTTATTGTGTTTGTATTATAGAGGCAGAACGCTTTTCTATTCAAAATACACCAAGCATAGGATAACAATAGAAAATGAAAGTAATGCTAAAAATAAATGTATTTATTACCTCTGCAAAGTTATATTTCTCTTTCAATTGCCTTGTTTTATTTATTTTTAAATAACTTATTTGTAAATAACTTTGCAGAGGTAATAAATACATACAGTTTTCACTTCCCGGAGAAGCTTTCTCCAACAGAAAAGTTGTAATTAAATGATCTATAAAAGTATAAATACGCTTCAAAAAGTCTGTTTTGGATAGAGAGTTCCAAAGGGTTCATCATGACTGCTTCACAAACTCATTTCCAAGAATGTAATAGCATGTGGGAATGATCTTGGGTGGGGTGGGGGGGGGGAGTGGGGGTGGGGGAGAGAGAGAAATAGAGGCTATCTGGGGAACAGTCAGATAACAGAGGGCACAGTCCATAGCTCCATAAGAGGTGGAAAAAGAAGCTCAGAAGGAGCCCCACCTGTCAAAGTTCTCAGACAATAAAGGAGCCACAGGGAGATTTGTACTTTTGCAAGTTTCTGTTAATGTAGCCTTACATTAAAGTAGAATTAGTTCTTTTGGTTGTGTTTCTTGTCCGATACACCTTGGAAGGCTGACAAAGAGTGAGATGACTTAAGATGGAGCTGTCCCTGCCGACCTGAAAGAGAAAGCCCTTTGTCTAATCTGCTCCTGATTAAAGCGGCCATTACCTAATGGGCAGTTTAAAAATGTAAATTAATAAAATGCATGATGACTTAACCAGGTTTTCCTGACTATGTTTTAAAGATTAATTTAATGAATAACATCTTTGAAACCTCCTTGTGGTAATGCAGCAAGCTCATGGAAAAGTAAGATTCAGTGTAGCAAAGCCTAAACATCTTAGGATTTATCAAGAGGACTTTGTTCTCTCTGAATAATATTGAATTTGGTATCTCTATTTTGATTTAATGTAAATTTTATTTCCAACAGATTGCAAGACAACAGCAGCAACTTCTCCAGCAGCAACACAAAATCAATCTCCTGCAGCAGCAAATTCAGGTCAGTATGTTTTGTTGCTCTCTGCTGATTATCCTTAAAATAAAATTGCTTTTACTCTACTAAACTAGAAAAGCTTCCAAAGGTCTGCTATTTTTTTTTTTTAAAGTGAAAATATTTCAGTGGAAGCTATATTTTCTAACAAACAGCTTTTGTTTGAAGGATATTCATTCGTTTTAAATTTGACCATTTAATGCTAAGGTAAACAGATAGTTTAACATGTGCTCCAGAGGAAAAATAGGGATTCAGTTGTTGCTTGTGGATCACTTTGTTACAATGAAGACTTAACAGCTTTCAATTGATAGAGTTATTACAGAAATCATTTATAGCTCTTGCTAGGTAGGTGTACAGTAAGAGTTGAGGGCAGCAGCGTTTTGTAGGTGGCAGACGTTATTGTGTATGTGTCATGAGCACCAATTCCAGTTTTAATTTTATATGGAGGAAGAAATAACATTCATTACAATCCCTTCTTGAATATATCCAAAGACAAACTATATAAAAGGTAATGTTATTTTAGTGGATCTGTTGTGGTTATTTTTTTTTCTTTTATAAAAGCATCACATCATGGCTATTGAAAGTTACCACTACCAATAAACCTTTTTTTAAATAACAACAACAACAACAAAAAAAAAAACTTCCTATTGCATATGATTATCTACTGTGAGTGAAAATGTTGGATTGAGGAGCTCTTTGGCCTGATTCCACAGAATTATTTTCATATTTTTGTGTAAAAGGTTCCAGTCTAAATTTGGTATTTGTTTTTATGTGTGAAAATCCCTACTCTGCTTTAAAATGGTACGATCCTGGAAAGAGGGTTGCTTGTGCAGTTTCTAAATACCTTGTTCTGTTCTAACACCTGCTTTATTATGGGAGGATGAATGAATTCCTCTTGTTCAGACAATTTTTTTTGTAGTCCAAGAAATTGGACTGAAAGTAAAAAAAAATCTGTCTACAATTTGCATAGTTAGTTGGATACTATTGCTGGCGTCATAATATGCCTTCTGGTAGTCATTCTGAGGCAAAGAAAAAATTACTTCCAATGGCCACGATGTTGCAGAAAGTTATAATACAGGTAATTTTGTCTTCTTTTTGCCTTTTCTGCATTGTTACTTCATAACATTAAAGGTAGTCCTCAACTTATGACCACAGTGGAACCCAAAATGTCCTTTACTAAGCAAGACAGTTGTCAAGTGAGTTTGGTCCCATTTTACAACCTTTCTTGACACAGTTGTTAAATGAACCATTGGAGTTATTTAGTAACATGGTTGCTAAATGAATCTGGCTTCCCCCTTGACCTTGTTTGTCAGAAGGTTGCAAGAGGCAATCACATGACCCTGGGACACTGTAGCCATCGTAAATATGAGTCAGTGGAGATGCTGCAATGGTTGTAGGTGTGAAAAGTGGTCATAAGTTACTTTCTTCAGTGCCATTTTGAACAGTCACTAAATGAACTGCTGTAAGTTGAGGATTATCTGTAGTTGATTCCCTGTTTATTGCCTTGTATTCTGTATTTGCAAAGGTTAACAGATACGTCACTAGGACCAAGTGGCAGTTCCTCTTCCTAAGAACAAGTACATTGCCTCCACTTTATCTTCTTCTAGCCTTGTTTTTTTCCCCCCACTAAGTTATGGAGTTTAGCCACTGCCAAACATTTTGTCACTTTATGCCAATCCAGTTGTTGGGGGTCTGTTTAGAATAAGAAGCTTCTGTGGATTGCGTCTCTCTCTTGTGTGCATTGGGAAAACTCATTAAAGGATTTCAAGCAGGTTAAGCTTTTCTCCTCCATGGTATGTTTGCCAGGATTCTTGGTGGTTGTTTCATCTTCTCCTGGAGCATCTTGCAAGGAATTGCTTTAGCTGCTATCAAAGCTTGCTGGGTCAGTGCCATAGCAGGCATGCAAACAAATTTTAAAGAAGGGCTGCTTGTGTGGTTAGAGTTGTAGTATGAGACTTATATTTAATGTATTGTTTGTGATTTGCAAAAGACTTTAGGTAGATAATGTTTAAGCAGCTCATTACAACTGACAAATGTGGAACTTTTGTCTGTTTTTTGGTGTGTGTGTGTGTCTGTTTTCTTAAATCAAATAAGAGAAATTGAAATAACTTTAAAACTAGAAGCTCTGCTCAGCAAAGAGTTGTCCCCGGTCCTTAAGTCATAAAGCTTGAGTACTTCATATATTTTAGGACTATGCTTTCAGTGGATGTATACATTTTAGGAATATACTTTACAAGGAGATAAACATTCTTCAAAAGACAATGTTTATAGTTAAATAAGTAGCAACATTATTGTAAAGCCTAGTGAACTTTAAATAGAAAGAAAATCAGTTATCCTACCACTATGTCTTGTCAGAAAGGCCTTGAGAAAGCACATTTTCAATTTCCTATCTGCATCTGAAGCTAGTTGTGCAGTTGTTTGGATGCCTGGAACATGTGACTACTTGTATTTCAGTATTCTTGGACTTCAAGGTGCACCTATTTTATTAAGTATTCTTACACGGCACTTCATAAGTAAATACCTGCTGCCAAAAATTTATTTACATAGCACATAAATTTGTCAACTAGCAAAATATATAGGTCATTAAAAAAATAATTAAACAAATGCAAGAGGCTGTTACTGGTATTTTAGTCTTCAAAAGTTTTAGACATGATTTAAGAATGAGAAATAAACCAGAGCGAAAATGGAAGATGATAATACATGTTGTGTTCCATGTAAATTTTTATTCAATAGGTAGTAAGCTAAAGGTATAATAAAGATAATATAATTTCATAGCAGCTTCCTTTCTTGGGCTTTAGACTATAATTATTAATGATGATAATATAAAATATTTATTGAAAATTATAAAAGAAGAGTCAAATTTCAATACAATTTGGAGTCACGGCCCTATTGAAAATGTTTTTAACTTTTGGCTCTGGATGCGGACCAAACATTTGCAAGCTACTTTCTGAATTAAAATCTGCTTGATTGATGCTGGCAAAGAAAGTTGCTAACTTTTTTAAAATGTTAATTCTAGATTTCTGTGCTGTGGTTCATACTTTTCAGGAAGGCTTGTGGATAGAACCTTTTTCTACTCAAGTCAATATTTTAGTAATGACCTTGTTGTGACATGATAAGAAGGATGAAAGGGGGGGGGAGTCAATCACTTGCAGCATGCTTGTGATTTTTGCTACCTCCGTTTTGTCAATCTGAAGACAACTGAAGACACACTTGGGGAATTTTAATTTGTCAAGGAAGTTTTTCTTTTGGGAGGACCCCATGAGGTAAAGTTGTGGTGATAGAGGCATCTCATGAGGATCTGCAGGGACGAGCATGAGATGCTCAGCAGGAGTGAACCAATTTAAGATGCTAGCAGATCTGGGACAATCTCTGCAGGAGGTAAGGTTGGAATTAGTTAGGCAACTCAGTCAAAGAGGTGAATCCTAAGAAGGGTGGAGAGAGGGGAAAAAAGAGTTCTGTGTATCTTATTCTTGCATGGTTGGTTAGTTTCTGTTGACATTGTGATTTGTATTCAACCCTGTGTTTGTTCATGTTCAGATAAGGTCACACGGACTGATGGGTTTACCTAAAACATTGCAATGTCAAACTGTAGTTTTCACTATTTCCACTTTTTCTTTGTTTTGTCTTTCTTTGTCTTCCATTGTAGTGGGCCAAAGGTATAGAAATACTGGTTCTGCTTTTGATCAGGGCTAATCAGCAAAGCATCAAAGTTTTGCTGGAGGTCCAATTTATACTGTATTATTCCTTGCTTGCATGCAAATAAATTATGTTGTATCCTCAAAGTTCTTTAGTTCTTTAGGTGAGCTGTGTTTTGGCCACAGCAACCTAGAAAAATCCCATGCACCCAGTACCCCCTCACCCAATTTTCCCAAATGCATGCAAAGCAGGGGCATTACAGCTGCCAAGAACATGATTACATTCTCCCCTCTATTTGGCTTTAATTTCTCATCCTATATTATATTAATTGTTTTCATTTTTTAACTCAATCCATGTAATTAGTACTATAGCCTTCATGTTGAACTACCATTATGTGGAAGAAATTTGAGGGGTTTTTCATTTTTAAAAAATTAAGAAACTAGTATGATAATATAGTCATAAAGAAAAAAAATCCTATACCTTAGGTTCTACCTTGTGTTTTCAAACAGTGATAAGAGCAGTGATATTTTCATATTCATTCTTATAAGCAATGGATGGAAACTAGTCAAGGAGAGAACTAACTAGAACTAAAGAGAAATTTCCTGATAGTTAGAACAATTAATCAGTGGAATGGCATGCCTAGAGAAGCTGTGAGTGCTCCATCACTGGAAGTTTTTAAGAAGAGATTGGACAATCTTATTTGTCTGAAATGGTATAGGATTTCCTGCCTGAGCAGGGGGTTGGACTAGAAGACCTCCAAGGTCCCTTCCAACTCTGTTATTCTATTATTCAGGTTTCTACCACCTACATTCACTTTGAAGAGTCATTCAGATATTAAAACTTCAGGCAGGCGCATACAACAGAGGACATTCTTTTAAATTCTTCAATCCCAAATATGTTCAGGGTTTTAATATTAGAATCAACATCTTAAACATTCATTGCTAATCCAAATCTTTAAAATTAGTATCAGGAGCACAATGCTTCCCCATCTACCATCTGGCTACTATTCTGGACTGGTTACATTTTTGGTAGTATCTTCACAGATAATAAAATATAATGCATAAAAAACCTACACTAGTTTCTCCAACCTTATAAGAGATTCAATTCTTTGTCTCTTGGCTGCAAACTCCTCAGCTCATTTATTTCTTTATATGGCAGTTAGTTTTGCTTTATTCAGTGACACTGTTTTTGCTCACTAAAACTTTTCCTTTTAAATCGCCACAAGAATCCATTTTCGTGTTCTAATGTTCTGGCCGTGTCACTTAATATCAACAAGCTTGCATGGTCTCATTTTGTTAAAATGAGTGAGCATGATAGTAAACAGAGGTGCAGCAATTTGAAAAATGACTGCTGCTTAACTGTCCTTGATGTGAATAGTTTGTATTATACTTAAAGCCTAAGAGGCTGATCCCTCAAATTCCTTCCTTTATCTGTGCTTAACTAAAAAAAATATCAAGGCACCTTGTGAGCTGAACAAGGACTATGTCTTTTCTGGGATATGCATGTCTAAAGATCTTGAATAATTCTACATTAGTTGTTATGCCCTCTACAATGAAGATGAAGATGATAATAATAATAATAATAATAATAATAATAATAATAATAATAATAATAATAATAGTAGTAGTAGTAGTAGTAGTAATAGTAGTAATGTTGGAAGGGACCTTGAAGGTCATCTAGTCCAATCCCCTGCTCAGGCAGAAAAGCCTATACCATTTCAGTCAAATGGCAAATCTGATGATTGCTAAAAGAACAATGGTAGGAATATATTTAAAGCAATGATCATTATTAAGTATCTCACTGATCTCCTATTTAAGAATCTTTCATTTGTCGCCTTCTGGAAATGGATTGTAAATGCTTGATTCAAGGTTGCTCAAGAGACCCTGTCATGAGCGGAGTTCATATTATGCTGCAATTCTTCTTATTTAGGTTCTTTTTTTTGGTGGAGCGGGGCCGTATCTATGGAATAATTTGTGCCAGTTGAAAATTGGCTCCTGATCAAATTGGTCCTTTTTCTTTGCTGTCTTTGCATCAGTTTATTTAAAGCCAGAGCAAATCAGTTGTTCCTTTTGCTACATTGAAGTTTGTCACTTGCTGGTTCTCTCTTTGCTCTCTCTCTCTCAGGCTCAAGCAAGCCGATTTTGGTACTTTGCACATAGTACAATCCACCCCTGAAGAGAAGGGGATAAAAAAAGTTTACCAACTTTCCTCCCTTCACTTTGCCTGAGCTATTATACGCCTGGGAATAATTGCAAAGATTTCCAATCAGAATGGGATCAATTCTGCCTGCAATTTAAAAGTGCAGGAGTCTGCCTGCTTCATTGTTCAGTGCTTTGTTTCCCCATATCCCCCCTCTCATTATTAAGGCAATATGCAATAATGATGATTGATACTGGGAAAGCATCTGGAAAAAAAGTGATTTTGTCAATGTCTTTTTCCAGTTACCATAACAATACCTTTACTCCATCAGATGTTTTTATGTGCAATGCAGTGATTGTGGCAAGTTGACGTGGATGTTTCCATTAACATCCACACACCCATTCTACATATGGCTTTTCATATATCAGTGTATGTATAAATATGTATGTACATAGCATGTGTATATGTATATTATGTATGTGTATGGGTAGATATATATACACTTTCCTTTGAGAACAGGCAGAATTTCATTTGTAATTTTTAATGGGCCAGTGACAAAATGACAATAAAGTTTAACTTATCTAATAATATGGTTATTGTAAGAGTGCTATTTCCTTTAGTTCTTTTTCTGATTGGACTTTCTCTGCAATCTGAAGTAATGTAGAAAGTGCAACTCTGATGAAATTGGGTTTTTTTTGGGGGGGGAGTGTCCTATTGGTCAGTAGGAATAATCGGCTGAGAATGTTCTTTCATTTGTCCATGTTTCAATATCAGTAATGAAGACAAGGTAACTGCAATAAGTTTGAAAGCTGGAGAAATTGGGAAAAGAAAATGGGCTAGGATGCAGTTGCCCTTGTTGTAACCTGTATTTAATGCTGACTAGCAAAACAAAACAAAACAAAATCCAAGCACTACTGTTCTGGCAGAGAAAAATATATCCACCCAGCTTTTTTTATTTGTTTGTTATCGATCATAAATCTGATCCCTTTCCAGCAAACTGAAAGCAGGACTAAACAAAGTTGTTAAAAGCAATTTGATACTTCTGTTGGCATGAGTATATGAAAAAGAGGTTTTCCTGAAAGTAATACAGAAAAAACAAAACAAAACAAAACAGGACTTACAAACACAGCTGAAAAGTCTAAGAATAGTCTCCAATAAGCCTTTAAAATATAATTGTATCTTCAGTAAGAAACTAGGCAGGAAAAGTAAACCCCTGAATTTCTTTATACATTCACCACTCAGTGCTGTTGCTGATAGCCTATAGCAGCAGTTCTTAACCTATGGGTCGTGACCCCATTTGGGGTCGATCGACCATTTCACGGGGGTCGTCAAGCAAGGCTGTCCACCATTTTTTCCCCTTTTCCGGTGGGTGCCTTACCTCCCTTGGGCTGGGCCAGCTGGTGGTCGGCCTGCTCCGTCTCTGCCGCTTTCCAGCTATGCCTCAGCCGGCGCAGGGAGCGGAACCACGCATGCGCGGCGCTCCCGGGCAGGGAAAGTCCTCGACTTACGACCGGTTGGGTAGTCCTCGACTTATGACCGGTTTAGTCCTCGACTTACGACCGGGTTAGTCCTCGACTTACGACCGGGTTAGTCCTCAATTTATGACCGGTTTAGTCCTCGACTTACGACCAGTTTAGTCCTCGACTTACGACCGGTTGGGGGTCGCGGCATTAAAAAGGTTGAGAACCACTGGCCTATAGCATGCTGATATGATTTTTTGGGAGGGGCACTTAAACAAATAAAAATAAAAGGCAAATTTAATTATTTCTTTTATCTAATTGAATTAACTTTAAAAGTTATGATAAATATCCAAAAACATGCTTTGAATGCTTAACCTGATTTTCTCAAATAAAACTGTGTTTTCTTTCTAAAACTGAATCCATGACATTAGATGCTATTGTTCAAATTGAATAAACTCAACAGCAGATTATTAATTTTATAAAGTTGTCAATCTGCTTAGTCAGAATCCAAAATTAATTCTTGAAAAATTCTCAAGTTGGGGTTTAGGCTATGGGATATTAATTAACATACCATGGTTCTACAAGTTTCTTCATTTATTATAGCTATTGCCCGGAAGATTGAAAACAAAAGTCAAGAAACCAATCTAAACCAGGGTTTGTTTCCTAATTTGGTTTAATAATGGGTCAAAAGCACCATGACATCTAGCTCATGAATACTCATGGCCATATTGCTCTGTGCATGTTACCACTATTATTTCACTGTGTATATATAATCTATGACATTTGCTGATGTCAGATGTAATGATCATCATCAAACCAGTCAGTCCTAGAAGAGATCAACCCTGACTGCTCTTTAGAAGGCCAGATCCTGAAGTTGAAATTCAAATACTTTGGCCACCTAATGAGAAGGAAGGAATCACTGGAGAAGGGCCTAATGCTGGGAAAGATTGAGGGCAATAGAAGAAGGGGACGACAGAGAATGAGGTGGCTGGATGGAGTCACTGAAGCAGTAGGAGTGAACTTAAATGGACTCCAGAAGATGGTAGAGGACAGGAAGACCTGGAGGAATGTTGTCCATGGGGTCGCGATGGGTCGGACACGACTTCGCAGTTAACAACAACAACAACAAAAAAGGGGACTGGACAAGTTCTATCTTCTGCCTATCAGTAGCTGCTAAGTCTTTCTACTTCAAAAAATTGAGATGACATTCTTCAAGTATTAGTTGCTATGTGGCAACACTAAAGAGGACTATCACAGTTCTATCCATTTTGCAAACTTCCTGAAAGCATCTGGTTAGTGAGATAGAACAAGCCTTTGCTAGATTGCCTTGTGGTCAAATCCAGCAGGCTGTTATTTTCTTAGAAGAACCTAGCTAAACCACCTGATCTCCAAATTTTTTTTATGACAACCCACTAGCTACTTTTTCTATTTTGAGATTTTATAGGTTATTTAATTTGAATGGAAATAACTGTTTGCAGTTGGCTTTGAATCACCAGGTATAAAGGAAGGGATAAGACTTGACACTCAGACATATGACACCAAATAGTGGATTGGTGTTATGTCTCAATCACCTTATTATCACAGTCTAGGTTTTGTCTCCTTAGGAAACCACTAAAGACTTTCTTAAATGGTTTGATTATGCATGTTATTTAAAATGTTCTAAATAATAGGAATAGAATTGGGCAGAAATGTGGTCTTATTTCAATAAATTGCTTTGTTTCTCAAAATTTAAACAGTCTGTTTAGCTGAACCAAAAAAAAAAAAAAAGAGGCTTTCAGTATCTCTTACATATGACTCCTCTAATTATAGAGCAGTAAATGGTAGGCAAGCATATGTTAGCAACATGAGCAGCAGTCTATGAAATGAGCTACAAGTTAATAAAATCATCTTGTGGTTGTGTTGGCCAAATGTTAGCACACATTTTTCAGAAAGCAATATTTCAACAAGCTTGAAGAATAGGGCTCTGGCACACGGAACATGAACATGATCTGATGTGTGGAAAAGAGATAAACCTACAGCAAACACTTAGGTTTGTGGTGGGGAGGAAGTGAGGAATGACGGGAGAGTATGTTTGTTTTTCTCCCACTCTTTAAGGCTGCGAGTGATGACCTCATTAACTATATTGCTCAGGCTAACCTGTACTGGATTTCCCTGTGTGCTTGATTCCTGAAGGTACACCCCTGGAGTGTATCGAATGGCAAATACCCATTTTCTCCCTTCAGTTAGTGCTGTAGGACTGTTTCTTATTAGACAACTAAACCAGAGTAATCCAGGACAATAGAGAAAAAAGGTTCTACCTTAGCCACTGAGAAACCAGCAGAAATGCAGTTGTATCATGTGCTGATTAGTTAGTCACAATAGGTTGAAGCAAACTATAATATGAATCATACCCAAAAAATCTTCAGGATCTGGGCAAATAATGAAGATAGAATAGAATAGAATAGAATAGAATAGAATAACAGAGTTGGAAGGGACCTTGGAGGTCTTCTAATCACCTGCTTAGGCAAGAAACCCTATACCATTTCAGACAAATGGTTATCCAATCTCTTCTTTAAAATTTCCAGTGTTGGAGCATTCATAGCTTCTGGAGGCAAGTTGTTCCACTGGTTAATTGTTCTAACTAAAGATAGTGTCTCCCAAATTAAAAACATGCAAATAAAGTTGAAAATATAATCAGTTGGCCAATCTGTGTGACTGGATTCTATAGGCATTTGACCCACTGGATTCTTATCTTGCTAAATTTACAGTGATCACATATCAAACTAACTATGTCAGTTAAACTGAATAGCTGCAGTATAATTATAAGCATATTTTCGGGGTTTCATTCATTATATCTCTTTTTGTTTAATAAATAATAATTTATTAAATTTATGGGCTGCCTATTCCCAGCTATCCTCAATGATTTAATTGATATCAGACTTCTCTTGAGAAACACTAAAACTTGGAAACATATACAGGTATTTTGAGGCAGGTCCAATAAGTAAGCTTCTTGTAACAAAAAACAAAACAAAACAAAACCCAACAAACTAATATAGCCATTACTAAAGAATTCCAGTGATTGCTCTGTGTCAAATACAGTCAAGGTTCAAATTCTCTTTTTCTCCAGCCCATGCTGTGCAATAGGTTCTGATATGCACCCAGTCAGTGTAGCAGACTAGTCTAGTTTCAGGCTGCTTGCTTCTAACTTTCTTAGAGCTAGCTCTCATGACTGATTTATAGTACACTTTATTTTCTGAATACAATGAATAGGTTAATTTAGAAGCCAAGTTATATCAACCCCCTTAGTATGTCCCAAAGAGTCAATAGATAAATGGAGTAAAGATTGTGATATGCTCTGACTTTTATGATTGTTACAACTATCAATGCAAAATGGAATGTGAACTGGTTACAATTTTCTTACACTTAGTTCAGTTCTTCAAAACAATATTTATAAATAATCCGTACTAAAACATTTACCTACAAACTTAGACAGTGTATGAGATATTATTTGCAGAAATATTTCCATATTATACTTCAGTGAATGAAAGGTTGTCATGCCAAACATGATTATGGCCAACTAGTTAGTTTTTTTTTAATGGGAGGTGGTTGTTTAAAGTTTAAGAGAAAAGAATATCCAGAGGTTAAAAAGAAGAAAAGAAATGGAACCTAAGATAGTACCTTGAGGTTTTGCCTAAGGAGAAATTCTGTCGTGGATAGTCTTTCAGGATTGCATTAACACAAATTTCTTTATAAGATTTAGGCACAATGTCACATCTTGGCTTTTTGCTTGCTTTATGTTCTGGGTGCATAGAATATTTCTTTGATCAGTAATCACACAGTCATTGAGCTTGAGTAATAGTTTTCTTTGCAATGTTCTTTCCAGGCAATAATAAATAAAGGAGTAGTTAGGGCGATGTTAGAATAACTGGATTTATGGGAGATACAGCAATACTAGTTCATATGTCCTTTTGAAAATGCAGATATTTAGTTAAGAAATAAATATATTAACAAAAGGCAACCCCATTTTTAAAATATGTTAAAACATTCAGAGAAAAATCGGTGTGCTTTTTAAATTATAAAAGTAATATTTTTAATTTACTGAATGGTGAGCAATCTTTGACAAGAGGATAGGAATCAAAATAATTTATAATTCTACACAAATATTTTACATTGACACATATTTATTGTCAGTGGAAGTAAGGAAGAAGTCCACATGCTTATCAAATGAACTTTTTGAACTAAGAGTGTACAGTATTAGTGTTGTATTAGATGTAAATTTGTATATTTCCCAAATTACTTAAAATACTATGTTAATTTATGTTTAGTTAAAATTAAACTATGGATGAATTAATACTGGAAAACAGCAGTAACTATTTCTTTAAGACATTCTAAAAGGATAAAGAAAAAGATGCAGTTGTTCCAAAGTTTAGATGCAGCATAGGAAAAACACATTCCTACCTTTTTGGCTAACAGAACTTTGTAAGACATTTTTAAAAGAGTCTGATGAAATAGCCTTGCAAGTTTTTAATAAGACCAAAAGTCCCTCAGTCCTTAATGAATCAAGGTGTACCTTTGCAGAGTATTGCTATTAATGGAAATCAAAAGGCTTTCACCAGATGACTGTAGAAAAGTATCACATTACATTGTGACTTTTACATTGTGTTTTAAAAAGTGAAAAATCCATAGCTTTCTTTTTTTTAACTTTATTTGCGTTTTGGCACATGCTTATTTCTGATCAACTACTGCAATATTCTTTTCAACACATTACTCTATGAATCTGGATTGAGGCAATCATTTGTCAAAATATTAGGACCAGTGTCTTCTGTGATCACAGCAGACCAAGAGAGAAAAAAAAATGCTGAAGACCAAGAACATAACTGAAACAAAGAATTGGTGACTTAAAAGAAAGCAAGCTATCTTTGAGTTGAGGTCATACTATTTTCCATTTCTTCTATTTGAGCTTTTTAATAACAATGAAATTTGTAGTAGACTTAGATTCTTGATGCTGTTACTCTTAAGAATTCAGCTTGTTTAAAATAGCTAAATCTTTCCTATAAATCTTGCATAGACCATCTTCCATAAATCAAGCATTTGCACAGCTTGTGTAAATTATGTCCACATTGAGATTTTAAGACGTTAAACAGCGTGCATACCATATTTGAGGGATGGGAAATAAAAAGTGATATACTGTGCGACACGTGATATAACACAGCAGAATATCTTTTCAGGTCCAGAGGGATGCATTGACATCACCAAGCTAAAATTCTTACAGTGCCACAAAATGCTTTACTGAGGTTTGTTTTGTTGTTGTTATGAGAAAAGTATATAATGGCTTATTATGGAGCACCCTGTTTATGTCAAGCTGCACAAAATATGATGTGAAAAATGTATGTAAACCAAATAATAAAATAATTCACTGAAATTGGAGGAGTATGAAAACACTTTATTCTGAAACAGCTTTGTTAAAAATAACTTTTTAAAAATCAAATATTCATTTAAAAACAAATAAAGTAATAATAATTGTTTTATTTAATACCAATTGATGGACAAAATACATTCACATGTTCATTTTAAAATATAGGCAAGTGGAGAAACTGGTAAGGATCAAAGCATACAGATAACAGATAACCTGTATCTGTTTATACAGACCAACATAATAATTTTTCTGTCCCATTTGCTATATTAAATTATGTTTATGTGCTATCAAATTGGTATTGACTCTTAGTGATTCCATTGATAGATTTTCTGAAATATTAAAATCTCTTAATTTTGGCTGATGGGTCTATGAAATTCTATAAATAAAATTGGAGTCATCTTAAATTCTATGAAAAAATACTGAAAATAATTTCATAAATCTTATGTAAGAAAAAAATACATCTTGATTTTTTAAAATTATCAGTTCTGTATTGATATGCATCTGTGTATTAGAAGATTTTAGTATCTGAAAGATCAGATTTGGACCATACTGTAGAGCAGGGGTCCCCAACCTTGGTCCGTGAACTGCTACCAGTTCGTTGCTCATTGGCAACTGGATTGCACAAGTGGCAGGTGAGCACGGGAATCTCCATTTGTGCAACCGACATGTGTGCGTGCCAAACTGTCAGCCTCTGCTGCTGTCACTGCCAGTCTGCGGTGGTGGGCAAGGGGGATGGTTTTGGGGGCAGAGAACTGAAGGAGGCAAAATAATATTTACTAGATGGGGAAGGCCTGCTCACAATATTCTTTTGGTGCACTTCTGGGTTTATATGTTGGTTGAACTGACCATATTTTGACTTTATCCTTAAAGCAAAAGTGTTTCCTCTAATTTCTGATTTTCTGGAAAATAACATTCCACCCCAACACACTTTTATCGCATATGCCAAGAGTACTTTTGAAAGGTGAAGATACAAGAGAATATGATAATTCCTTCTTCCTACGTTCCCTCTGTTGTTGGAACGTTTTCATGGTGTAGGCTGCTCACCCTGCTCCCCAGTAAGTGCTTTACCAAAGGACTTATTTAAAGCATTCAGTGAAATTGGGATTCCTGCTTTTAAGCAAGCTTCAAGCATGCCACCATTTTTGAATGAAAGGATTTTTCATTGCCAAGTTTCATAAAACTATGGAAAAGAGGGTTACTAATCAAAAGGTTGGCACAACATTAATTTTAGCATTGCAAGTGAAGCTAGAATTCTGAGGGAGAAAAAGATTCTTATAGTTTTGCTGAAATATTAAATGGCAGGAAATTATGACATTGTATGTCATGCATCATTGTACCAATGAAACATGTAACACATGACTGCTTTAAAAAATTCATCTTACTTGCATAGCAGAAGTGTTTTTGTGTGTGCATATTTTTAAAAAGAGGAGCTGGAGAATTGCCTATGGTTTTTTTTAACTCTTAACTGACAAGTCATATTTGCCAATTTGAAAGCTAAGTAAAATATTTCCTATCATATTTAAAAAGAGAAGTATTGATTAATGTATAGAAAAAGTTTTCAAAGACATGAATCTACAAGAATATTTAAACCAAAGATTTTTTAGTGTAGAACAATTGGAAATTGCATCATATAAACAGTTGATTGCAGAATTGTAATTTATTGGTGTATTTTATTAGTTAGGTGAGTTCTCAAGGTTGAGATGAGAAGAAAGAGCCAGCGAAATGTGACCCTCATGATAATAAAAATATGATTGCTGGTATTTTGTACTTGAAACAGCTAAACAAATAATTTATTTACATTTTGCCCTATATTGCCTCATAGTATGACCCACTCTCAAGCAAAAATATTTTAAATGATGAGTTTTTTTGATAATGCAGCTGTTTAAACCCCATACCTGTTGCATCTTGTTTTATTAACAAGATGGATTTTTATTGCAGAACATAACTTCTGTAATTTTAAGTAAACAAAAATGTGCTTTGAGTAATTTAATTAAAACAGCTGACTGAGAAAAAATATATGAGAAATATCTTTTTAATGATCTTTAATTTGGATAGCTTTGCTCTCTTTGTTCTTTTCAGTTATTTAAATTTGCTGTTGTTTAACATAGTTTCTGTAGTCCATTTAATAAGCAGAATAAGCACTTATTCAGTAATGTAATAGTGTAATAGTGTATATATGCATATTTTCTTTGAAGTGCAACATTTCTATAATATGACAATGAAGCCTACTCTAGTACTTTTATTCAAGATTGAATCCAATCCTGTCCATTCTGATGGAAACTCCCTGAGTCTTTGATAATTTTGAATATTGGAATCCCAGGTATGGACATTTAAAGTCAATCAGATAAAAATAAAGCACTCTGGGATGTAAGGTAAAAGGCTTTTTTTATTAATTGCTGAGCTTTCGTTAACAACCTGTTAACATCATCAGAGCAAAGGGCTAAATGAGAAGGGGGGGAGTAAGCGCATAAATTTACATAACAGTTCNCTATTGAGCAAGGTACCCCCTATACTATACCTGTACATTTGGTTTTTCTTGCCTAAATGTAGAACCTTACTTTTTTCACCATTGAATTTCATTTTGTTAGATAGCGCCCAGTGTTCAAGTCTGTCCAGATCCTCCTGTATCCTAAGCCTGTCTTCTGGAGTGTTGGCTATTCCTGCCAGCTTGGTGTCGTCTGCAAATTGGCTCCTCTTTATGTATTTATTGTTATGCTCTTGTTAGGTTCTATTTCTTAAAATGTTAGTCATTCAGAGTTACAACAATGAAGTGGGCTGTGATACAAAATGAAATAAATAAAGAGCATTCTAGGGCTGCAATATGGTGATATAATCAATTGTACTTCATTAAGGAATTTGTTCCATTCTAAAATCTTCACTGTTTGCATCCGGGACACTTTGGCACTCACCTTTTTTCCGTGCACGCGAATAAAGCTATGAAATGCAAGATCTTGTACAAGTTTCTTATTACTATTTTTCTTGGCTTAAGAAATTCATTTTTAGAAAGTTGGGAGAAATAGGTTTCACGTTTTCTGCATATTGTTATTCTGATTGTAAACAGTCAGACTATAGGTCTATACTTTCAAGCTTAAATCTTCCAGTTGGGTCAAGTTCAAAGACAGTTAACTCCCTTGTCTCGGGATTCATTCAAGCTTTTCTATCTTCTGGTACAGGTAATCCTTGACTTATGACAGTAATCGAGCCAGCACATTTCTATCGTAGGGCAGGAGGACATTAATTGAAACACATTAAGTGAAAGAGCCCTCATCCTGGATCACCTGTGTACATCTGGTATATATTCAAGGAGCAATTCGATTCAATATTCTGGCAATTAGCATCTGGTATATTTAGCACATACTTAGCGCCTCTGAACAAAAAATTTCTCTGTGCACATTTTTAATCAAGCCCGATTCCCAATATGTTATTTTAAATGTCTATCCCTAGACAGTTATTTTGGGGGTACATCTTTGAGAAATACTAATTTGTGGGCAGATAATCTTCAGAATATTCTGCATTTGCACACCATTTCTGAGCTGAGTCAAGTTTTAGGACAAATCTTAGCATTAGATTGGAATGACAGCATTCTTTCTGAAAAGCTCCATTGAGAAATTCCTTTGACATGGTTAAGGTAAGATCTTGTTTGTGGCAGCTCCCATTGGATACAAAGAGTAAAGTAGCTTTTTTCAGAGACTTTGGAGGCTACATGTAATTATAATTTTACTGAGAGAATCATTTGTATTTTATTTCTTAATTTCTTTTGTAGGGAAATTGAATGAAGTGTTCTTCATCTGTAATGATTCCCGAGAAGTCAAAGAGGATTCTTGATATGATCATCATTGACGACATCTATGGAAGAGAGAGAGAGAGAGAGAGAGAGAGAGAGAGAGAGAGAGAGAGAGAGAGAGAGAGAGAGAGAGAAATATATATATATATATATATATATATCTGCAAAAAGGAGAAATACAACACCCCAATTCTCCTAGCACAGAGGACTACATACAATTACTGGGTTTCTGCCTTCAAACTTATTTCACTTACAAAGACACAACTTATGAGCAAGTAAAAGGCACACCCATGGGGTCACCCATTTCAAGCATCATCGCTGAAGCAGTACTGCAGGATCTGGAACGTGTTGTCATGGCT
>NW_015386171.1:597842-642174 GCF_001527695.2 Protobothrops mucrosquamatus | reverse complement strand
ACGGCTTCTTGACCTCGTTGTTGGGCCGGTCATGACTAGGCACATTCCTGACGCCGGTTCCTTGGTAACAGTTTCCTCCCTCCCATACCTCTCATCCACACGACTAACGTTAGGAGGCTTTGCTTTTTTAAGGTTAGACATCAATGAGGAGTCTCCTTTCGCACACTCAGGTCCATCTTCCGTTTTCCTTTCCATACCACCTTCGTACCTTTCCCCTTGGGTCTTTTCCAATGCCGCCCCATGCTTCTTTGCCCATAGCCGAGTATATGTCGCACCAACTCGCTTTCCAACATTTCCCCCCCTTTTTGTCTCCTTTTTGTTGGTACAGCCGTCTGTTTCCTTTTCTTTTTCTCCCCCAAAAAGGGGGGGAAATGTTGGAAAGCGAGTTGGTGCGCATTGCTTTTATTTTGAAGACAACTGCATTTTTTTTCAATTTACATATATGTATGCCTGTTTGCCTATTTACTTTCCCAGTCCTATCAGTTTGGCTCTCCTCAATAGTCCCAGTTTCACATGTGGTCTCTTGGGAATATTAATTGCCCATCCCTGCCTTAGAAGCAATATTTTACAACTGTCTAAGCATGGTGCTACTAGAGCTAGCTATCCTGTTATTTATCCTCCCTCAAAAGAGAAAACTGCTGCTGTTTCATCATTCTGAAAGATATTCAGTGCTAGGAGGCCAGGTGACTCTTTCACCATAGACTTGGATCAACAAATTTTTTATAAAGAAGGCCATCCTGATAGGTTATCTGTCCATCTGTCTTTTGTTGGGATTGAACTTCAGAACCTGAGGGCAATTTTCCTGCTTCTGGCCCAGTGACTAGTAGTCATACTGCTTCTTGTATTCTATGACACCACTGTAGTCATTTACGAGTAAGTAACCACGTTGTTCATGAATTTCTGAATTCTGTTATTATATGTAATGTAATGGAGTACATTATGTGATGATTACATACATTTTATAATAACAGTTAAATCTTTCATATCACTCAGGATTATTAGATGGTCCTCAGTTCTTATGCTATGAAACGCAGAGGAAAAAGGCAAGTCTTAATTTCCTCTACCTTAAGCATAAATTTGCCCAGCTACATTGCAGCACTTACATGACTTTGGCTAATCTTGAAATACTAAGAGCCAGACTTGCTTAGTTCTTGGAAAGAAAACAAAGAAGTACAGTTCTATTGTAAAGTAGATTGGTGATTGTCTTTTTATATACTTCCCAATCACATTGTGTCAATTGTGCATATCTAGCTTGGGGCCCCGATGGCAGCTCTCTCTACTTGATGGGGTAAGGGATCCACCCCGATGCCATCCACTCTCTTGGCTTTTGTCTCTATTTAATGATTACTAATTTTAATTGTTTTTATTTGTATATTTTTATCATTTTGTAAGCCGCCCAGAGTCACTTCAGTAGTTACAATAAGAACATTTAATACTGTATATAAATAAAATTTATACCCATGAAATCAGTAGGAATCAAGCCCAGCTCAAAGCAGACTTCAATTAATTTCTGTGCATACATTTTATAATTTGTCACTCTTATTTTTCTTGGCCCTGTTTACAGTATTGTTTGTGATGTGTAAGATTGTATCTCAATATTTACAATATTGGGAGTTGTAAACATTTATTTTCATTTTTTTCAATGATACATGATACTTGATTTAGAATGTCTTTTATCACAGTCATATACCTCTGCTATTCAGCAATTATGGTCAGACGAAATTTCAGAAGCTCAAAAAGATGCATGCAGCCTCAGGTCACTCACCCCCTCCATAAGAGAATTTACCTCATGATTCAGGAGATTTGCAATACCTAGCAGGGATTAATTAATGAAGTCTGCAATCAAATGGGAGATCTCAGGACTACAATGTTGTTGGATGTTCTAGTTGTCTAATTTGGATAATTCAAAAGTTTGCATGTATTTGAGATAGTCAGATAAAGTTATTTTCCAAAAAGAATCTGTAAAAAAAAAAGCATTTGAAAATATGCAGATTTTGCCAGATCATTTTATTTACTCTCAGGAAAGCTTTAACTGATTAGAGACAAGGAACTTACTTTTCTAAGTTCATAATTATTTTTATTGAAAATTTGTTAAATAATAGTGATAATTTAAATGAATCCCAAACAATCTTCTTCTTTTTCAATAACAACAAAGACAACAAAATAAAATCTCCAGATACCATTGTTACTATTTTCAGAAATAAATTAATTTAAATTTAATTAGAAATTAGTTAATGATGGAGCTAACAATAACAACAACAATCTGGTGATTTCCACATACTGTATAAAGTAATATTTTCTAGATGAATTAAACAAATACAAGATTATTCCTTTGGACACTTAGAAAACTGACAGCATCAGTTGAAGGGAACAGAAAAATACTTCAAGTAAGGGCTTTGGGTGTAGATTAATCAGCAGATGAAATGATTTACTGTATTGGGTTTCATACTCTGCAAAGACTAAGCATTGCTAACGGAATGAGTGGCAGCCTCCAGGAGCTGAGTAGCCTTGAGGGACTTTATTAGTTACGTCTTGACAGGCACATGTCTCTGTTAAAACAAGGGCTTAATTTCTCTCATATGTGCACTTTTTCAACAAAGGCGGTTAAAGGGAGAGCTCCTTACAAGTCCGGAGGAATCCTTCTTAAAGTAAGGGAGATTCCAAAGAGCTAAATTTCTTTTCCTTCTCCTCTCTTTCTCTCCCCGACCCCATGGAGGTTAATTAATATGCAATTACCACTTTTACTTTACAAGAATATGATTTAAATGACAAAGCGGGCGGGGAGGGGAAGAGAGGGCAATATGGAGTATGTGTAGCACCGATGATGGGGAGACCACTGTTTTACTTCAAAATCGGCATTTTAGGAATTCCGCACATGCATTTCCTTCCAGTTGTAAGTAACAGGCATGGGCATTTTTCAGTCATGAAAGCCTGATGGTAATAATAATAATAATAATAATAATAATAATAATAATAATAATAATAATAATAATAATAATAATAATAATAATAATAATAATAATAATAATAATAATAATAATAAAGTTGGAAGGGACCTTGAAGGTCATCTAGTCCAACCTCCTGCTCAGGCAGGAAACCCTATACCATTTCAGACAAATGGCTGTCCAGTCTCTTCTTAAAAACTTCCAGTGTTGGAGCATTCACCGCTTCTGGAGGCAGGTTGTTCCACTGGTTAATTGTTCTCACTGTCAGGAAATTCCTCCTTAGTTCTAGGTTGCTTCTCTCCTTGATCAGTTTCCATCTTAAGAGACTCCTTCTAAATAAATATAAATATATATTTATTAAATAGAAAGCTTATATTCAGTCAGCATAGTCTAGGTGCTACTTTTTTAAATGAAAAAAGAAACCACATTGGGAGGAGCTTTTCCTAAAAACACCGGAGGATAAATTTACATGTGTATCATTTGCCTTTTGGTGCAGTCCTATTGAAAAAAGGGGGAGGGAGATGAAGGCATACACAAAAGCCAATATACTTCTCCCATCTGCTTATTCTCTGGCTTTCCTGTACAGAAAGAATAATTTTTTTTTATCAATATACCCAATTGCATTTCAGTAAATCAAAGTCCTGGGAAAGCCAAGGGAAATCATCAAAACAATTAAAAAACGAAAATTAGAATATTTCGGACATGTGATGCGACACCCAGAAAAATATGGCATACTCCATTTAATCCTCCAGGAAAAGATTGAAGGCAAACGAGGTCCAGGCAGAAGAAGAACATCATGGCTTCAAAATCTAGGGGATTGGTTTGGACAAACTCAGCAGCACTTTTTCGTGCGGCTGCTGATAAAAACAGGATTGCCAGCATGATCGCCAACGTCCGATAATGGATATGGCACAAGAAGAAGAATTAAGTACCCCCACCTCTTAAGTGTAGGAAAATCAGCAACTCAAGGGCAATTCCATCTCTCCCCCCCACACACATCCTGTTTCCTCCCTCCTCATCTTTTAACTGTAATTTGATTGGGATTTCTATTTTTACTCTTTTAAAGATATTTATTTGTTAAGTTTTTAATGTTTTAATGCTGGAAGCCACCCAGAGTTGTTTGCTAGAAGATGGGCAGCAAATAAATTCAATAAACAACTAAAAATAAATAAACTCAGGGGCAAGATAATTTGGGGAAGAGATTGCATATGAACCCAGTTCCACTTCTCAGTTAATAGATTGTAGTGATAGCCCATTGCAGGATGAAAAACCATATCCATGTGTTGCTTGGGGATTCTAGCAACCCAAGATTACATCACTAAAATGTAGTAGTATCATTGCTATTTTTGATCACATAATTTTAAAAGATTTTCTATCCTGAAATCAAGGGTAAAAATGAAGGCAGGAAGACTGTGGGATACAAAGCCATATTGAATTGTAATTTTTTGTGTTACAGAAGGAAAGAATTGTTAAGTAGGTAGAAAATTATCACTGTAAAGAAGGTATTAATTAAATCAAATTTAACTATATTCAAGCCCTGACCATCTCTTTGCCATAGCACCAACTATGTCTTGGATAATAGTCTTCTATTATCATATATTATTTTAATTATTAAATGTACGCCCCCTCTTTCTTCAAAAACTTCATTTATTTTATGGAAAAAACATACTGGATAAGTTGGGCAGATAGAAAATGGGTGTCTGAAAAATCACATCATCCCATCACAAGCCAATTTCTGCCCTTATCCTAAAAATATTGGCTGTACCTGATTATTTATTTATAAAATTTATTGGCCATAAGGCCATCTTTCATTAAGATAACTCTGGGCAGCTTCCAGTCATAAAAATATATCTACATTAAAACATAAATAAATTAAAACCAAAGATTAAAATCTAAGGACACGTGGAGAGGGTGTGGGTGATTTAAGAATGAGTTGTTGTATATGCATCCCCTTACCCTGTAAAATGTGTCCGGCAACAGAGACCAATGGTTATCTAGCAATAATATTTTTCAAGAACAAAGTCTGAATTTCCAGTTTCAGATCCACATAGATTAATCATTGTACTTTCTTTGTATGACAAAGCCTAGCATATCTGATGTATAGGTTCCAGATAGAGTTACAAAAGACATACTACAGATACTAGTAGTATCTGTAGTACAAGATACTACATGATGAAATTTCGTTTGGATTTAAATGCAGCTTTTGATAAGTTAAGGAGTCTTATGTCCTGCCTATCAGGGCATTTGATACTGAAACAGAATCCAGGAAAAATAGTTTAGTATGAAATCCTTAAAGATTTTCTAATTAATCCTCCTTTTGAAAATTTGATTCCATTCACTGAAAAAAAATCTTTTGTCACTTTTCACCTCATTAGGAGACAATTGCCATTCTCATTTGGAAAGGTTAATTCGTGATTATTTCCCCTTTATAGCCCTGAAAAATTAGAATGTTATCAATGTATATTCCAAGAAATATTTGCTAGTGTAAGTTGTATATGAACACTAAGAGGGGATGATGTAAAATTATGTATGGATTTTAGAAAATGTGCTTTTATGTAAGCATTCATTTTCTACAATTTTAACATGTTTCTTAAAAAAAATTGAATTAGTATCACTGAGAGATTTTTTTTGAAGTAGGAATCACTGTGAGAATTGATACTATATGGAATTCTATATCTATAGTTTCTTGGGGTTTGCAAATGCTACTAAAATTAGGGAAGCTAAGAAAAATTGTAATGGCTAAGCAATCACAATTACAAAAAATATATTTTAAAAAATGATCATTTATAAGCAATAAGGGCTAACAGCTTGATGTGGAACATATGTTTTTTTATACTAAAGACACCAGTTCAGACTTTTAATTTAGCAAGGGATGTTTATGACAAATTGTTTTCTATAATTTTAAAGCATAAACTCATTTTGTCCTGTTTTCATTTAAAAATAATATTTCCTGTGATATCTGCATTTTTTCAAGCAATTTCTTTTAACCTGCCCTCTATGCTTGCTGTTTCTGTAAGGCATGGAAATTGTATTTAAATTATTATTCTTTAAGTTCAGAAATCAAACTTCCTAAACCACTTTAAACCACCTAAGATTTTTGTCATACAATTATCTTGCTTCTCTTATATGTTATTGGGATCCAAACTTTGTAATATTCCATTTCCTATATTTTTCTACACTTTTCTTATGGAGTACCGACACTGTTATAGTTTGGCTAAACTATATGCAATTTTGGCTTATTTGGTCATTACACACACACACACACACACAGAGAGAGAGAGAGAGAGAGAGAGAGAGACAGACAGACAGACAGACAGAAAGGCAGACAGACAGACAGACAGACAGACACAGACACACACACACACATATATATATATATTTCAATTTCACAGTGGAAATAAATGGAACACATTTAGGGTATGTCTTCAAAGTTTAACCACCATTTTTTTCCTATCTGATCTATACCCATATTTTCGCTTGCAGAAACTTTGTCTGCCATTTCTGTCTTGGATGTTTGCTTTGTTTTGCAAAGAAGAAGCAGGGGCTAGGCTAGACATCAAAGATATTGTGGTCCTAGACCAAAGAATAAGCAGCTCAAAGAAATAAGATCAATTTCCTACTAGATGCCCAAAAGCTAAAAGGCATGACCAAAATTAAGTCAGCAGATTACTATGAGGCAGTGGTTCCCAACCTTTTCTATACCCCGCACCCGTAGAACGCTTCTGATATATTCTCGCACCCCTTACAAAAGTTTGAAATAATGGCAACAAATTATGCATATACACTATAATTTTGAAAACCCAAGTTTTCACGCCCCCTGGAATATCGTCTTGCACCCCTGGTTGGGAACCCCTGCTATAAGGCAATCAGTTTTGTGAGACACATTTTCTTTTGGAAATACAGCCTGAAAAAGGATTAGGCCCAGTTTTGGCAAGCAGTAGAGCCTCCGTGCATCAGTGTAAATGGGTGGCTTGGTTCACACATAGTATTTTATTACCCAACAGGGATTGTTTCCTATTAAATTAGGGTGATGTTTTGAATTTTGTGTCTCCTCACCTTTCTGGTATAACTTTGAAGCAGAAATATGGGAAGTGGTGGAATGTACAGATCTGCAGATGGATTATCATTCATTTTCTGCATAAAGATGTGGTACATTGTGTAGTGCGTATATCGTATTTATGTTGACATGTACTATGATACCTAGGTAACCTTGATACGTGAATCATGTTTTAGTTGGATGATATGGTATACATGTTTAAATACATGTATTTTAATATATTTTATAGTTATTGAATAAAAACTTTTAGAAATAAGGACTATTATGGAACTGGCAGTCTTTTAACAAAATTGTCTTGACTATCCATAGGGATAAAAAAAGGCTATTCTGTCTTTCATAAATTTCTTTGCCAGAAATGTTTCTTTTCCTTTCAGGTTCTTCTTAGCCCAAAGCCTCAAAATGCTAAACTTCTGAAAAAGAAAAGTCTCTGCAAGCATATTATTTTTCATTAAACTTTTTTTTCTCTTTAAAACAATTTTAGCATTAAAAAAAAAAGCATGACATGGAAACCGAGCTTGGAAAAATTCATACAGAACAGTAAAATATTGGCAAAGATATAAGAATGGTTATAATTTGGCTAAGATATATGTAATTTAATGCAGAGATATCAAAGCATTAAGCAAATTGAATGCAAAGTCTGACTGTAATTTAAAATGAGAGGTATAACACGATAGACCAGATTTAATTACATTTACAACATTGCAGATGTGTATGAGTAAATGAGATTTTGCAAAGGAAAATAATCTTGAAAAGTCTCTCTTTTCATGTTTTTACAAAACAAGCTAAGCATAAAATAATATTGTTTTTTCTATTAATACACAGGGAGTGAAAAGTTTTCTCTGTTCTGTTTGTTATGTGATAAATGAATTCACAAGAGCAAAATGATCTTTCAATTTTTAGTTTACTGATGCTCACACATTTAAAATCAAAAGAAATAACAGATACAATTAAGAGGTTTTTTTTAAAAAAATGTGGCTATTAAAGGTTTATTTCCAATTTTTGAATTTATTTTAACATAAAAAGTAAAATTGTTTCCTTTAAAAACTCAAGTCATGCAAGGCTTTGTAGACCATTTAAAATCTAGATAGCTGCCTTGCTTGTTTCAGGCTTTTAAACAGTTGTTTATTATTTTCACCTTCTGTTACATAGTTATATCCGAACATATCCCTAGCAATTATTTTAATGTACTACTGTAGCTAAATCCCTAACTAAATTTGGATATCATAATTTATCGATATTATACATATTGTATCAATTTGAATGTTTCATTTTAGTTAGGGAAAGGATACCCAGTTCACTGTGGATCAGTCCTCCAGGATAGGCAGGCCAAGTTACAGGCATAGCAAGGATTCAGGGAATGGTTTTTGCTATATTAAGGTAAAATTACAGAATTTTTAAACCCTGCCGAAGTTTCTCCCTGTCCCAGCTTATATTAAGCAAAATCAAGCCATGATTATTTTGAATTTCTTTCTCACACAGTATTCTTTCTCAGGACTAAGTAATTTTTCCTGCCAGTCCCCCTTAATAGCTTGTTCATTCCTTCCCCCTTAATGGCTCACTTATTATTTTTCCATCCCCAAGGTCCGGTCTAAGCTGCACTTTACTCCATGACATTTAGATGTTTCCTGTTGACCTGCATGGCACCCAAATGCTAATTTAATATTATATCGCACTCATTGATCAAACTTTATCAAATGCACTTTTTCACACAGCTAATGTTTAAGCTGAACACAGGACGACAATTTGGAAAATTTGGAAAGTGAAATAGATAAACTCTTGGGAGATAGGTATAATCAAGTCTTGAAGGCTCAATGTTATGTCTTTGTTGGGGGCAGTATACCCCTCCCCAATGTCAATTTCAGGGACAGATATTGGAGAGAGGTTCTTTTTTCCCCCCCTCCATCTCCCGGAGAGATTTAGATGTTCAGTGTAGAAAACAAAATGCTGGTCTGATCCAGCAGGTAGCTTCTTATGCTATTTCTTATCAATAAATGGTTCTCATTTATGAAGGTTTTCACTTCAAGTCTTTCCAACATTTAGTTGGAATCCTCAATCCTCAATTAAGTATGAGGATTGGTAATTCATTCCTACCCCAGAAAGATGCAATTGCAAGCAAGCTTCATTTCAATACGTAACTCAAAAGTTTGGATGATTTTATGTTTCGATCAGCAGTTAGTTGCGAAAGCTAGTTATTACTTATGAGTTAAATGTACTTTCAGCGTATTCATGGGGTAGAGTTGGGAACAGGAAGAAATAGCTGCATTTGGGAAAAAATCATTTTGATATCATGATTTGTCTTGATAGCGAAGTTTTATATAGTCAGGGTTTTTGTATAAAACGTTTCTGATAAAAGGTAATTTATTGAAATCTTTTCCACAAGTTAATTATTTTATTGCATTATAAAGTATGAATAATACATTACAGAAGACAGATAATAACTGAACCAGTGATTTTTATACAATGAAAACTGGAAATTGTTAACACGCCGATGATTTAGATAAAGTAAACCTTTAAAAATAAGGAAAATATATTAATGTTAAATAAAATTTTTAAGATGTTAATGAACACAAGGTTGCCTAATGTGTGTGTGAGTGTGTGTGCATATACATACAGTGTGATCCCTTGAAGTTTCTGCACAGACAGCCAAATATTATCTGTTTTTGCTCTGCATTTGATATCAAGAAGAATGCGAAGAATATGGATGATTTGTGAGTCTCCTAGATCCTTCCCCTAGATTTGAATGTTTATCTATAAAGATTCTCAAATAGATCTATCAGGCTGTGTCATGGATTGTGAAAAGAGCAACAAAGATGATCAGGGGACTGGGGGCTAAAACATATAAGGAACGGTTGGTGGAATTGGGTATGTCTAGTTTAATGAAGAGAAGGACGAGGGGGGACATGATAGCAGTGTTCCAATATCTCAGGGGCTGCCACAAAGAAGAGGGAGTCAAGCTTTTCCAAGGTGCCTGAAGGCAGGACAAGAAGCAACGGATGGAAACTAATCAAGGAGAGAAGCAACTTAGAACTAAGGAGAAACTTCCTGACAGTTAGAACAATTAACCAGTGGAACAACCTGCCTCCAGAAGTGGTGAATGCTCCAACACTGGAAGCTTTTAAGAAGAGACTGGACAGCCATTTGTCTGAAATGGTATAGGGTTTCCTGCCTGAGCAGGGGGTTGAACTAGAACACCTCCAAGGTCCCTTCCAACTTTATTATTATTATTATTATTAAAAAGCCAGACACTGAAGAAAGATATAATTTTCCTAACATCCTACATCCTGCATTATACATATGGCTCAAGTAGGAAGACTGTTAGTCCTTCTTCTCAAAAGATTGCATGACTGTAAGCCTTGTTTATTTGCCCATTACTTTTCTGAAGTACTATTTTGGGATTATCTTGGTTGAAATAAAAAGTCCAAGAATTGTTCATCAATGTGTTAGAAGGAAGTCTTAAATAAATTACAGGATGTGGACACTTGCCTGAAACATAATGTTCCCTGGTAGGGTTTTCCTTATGGGAGGGAGGGAGTGTGAAGTTGGGTTGTGGTCTTCTAAATGACACAAGCATGGTCATTTGAAATTCATTTGATGAGCTGAAGACAAGTTTAAAAATGATAGCTTTCTGTTATGCCATGTAAAGACATTTAGTCAAAGGAAGCTCAGCTGTGACTAATACTGTGAGTGGTCTAAATTATTAGGTGATGATTTTTAAAAGAAGTGGCCAGATGTAAATAGTCAAAGCAAAATATTACTCAGCAGCTGCAAGAACCATAGGAAAGGCTGACAGGGCAAATTTACTCATTTCTTAATCACTTTCGTTAGGCAGTATTGTCAGTTGTAAGAGGAAAATGTTTTTCCTTTATAATGAAATTGGTTGAAAACTGAAAAAGGTCCTAAAGCTGTTTATTGACAAAACACCTTTTATCTCATCTATATGTATATCCATATCTCTCTATCACCATGCTGTGGCAGGAGAAATCTTGTCAAAAGGTAAAGAGAGATATATGCTTTTGGATATCAATAGAGAATTCCTCCTCCTCTGCTTAATATAACTTTAGCATTTATATAATTTCTAAAATAATCTTAAATCATATTATTTACTGCTAGACTCAAATATATTAATTGGATCCCTTTTGGGATGAGATAAAATTGATTGTTAAAGCAGAAAATAGTGGATGATATGAATTCCGTTCTTCTATTGCCTTCAAATAAAAGAAGCAGTGACCCAACTCATTAGCCCTTTGATTTAATATATTGACACTTGGGTACAAATAATTCTGTTTAGTGGCTTTTGCTTCCCTGGGATCAATTTAATTAGTTATAAAATGTGACTTCTTGTCAAGAGCCAGAAGAAATGCTGACTTTAAATAAAGTCATACACAATTTTAACAATAAAGCTATCGATGCCTAGTTAAAAGTTAATGATGCACAAAAAATGACTTAATAGAGACAACCTCAGCAATGAAAGCGATGGTAGGAAAATTAAGCTAAGTGGATGAATGAGAAATGGTGATGTTGTTGGATTGTTAAAACAAATTCATGCCTAATAGGATGTCTCAGTGCTTTCTGGATCTGAAGGCAGCACTGAATTTTTTTTAACTGATTGGGAGCATGTTTGTAAATCTCTAAAAACTGCTCTCTTTGGATTTCAAAGAAGGAAGAAGCTCTGAGGGTCATGACTTGAAACTACTCAAACTGGTGTGTTTATCTTTGACAGGGTGGATTGGAGTGAACAGAAGGTGCTACTTTGGGTGATCGAGTTTCTTTGTACTGTAATTTTCAGTAAGTTAACCAAGTGCACCCAAAGCAAATTTGTGGCAAAACAGTAAACTATTTTTAGATGTAGGAAATCTTTTCTGCAGATTACCCAGGTATATAATATGTAGTAAAATAATGCATGTGCAATAAAACCAAGGAGAACGGTGATTGTTCTCAATACAAGATTGTTAGACTTATCTAGTTCTCTGTTAATGATCACAGTGCTACTAAAATCCACAGTAAAATGTAAAAGAATGGTATCAGGATCCCTTTCGGGAATTCCTCATCTTGGAATCTGTCTGTAAAGCAAGCTTATTTTTGATATTTGTGAAATTTATAAATGCGAATTCCCCAATTCAAAAGAAATAGATAGGGCGTGAGATAAGGATAGTACGAATAAGACCAGAAGACCAAAAAAACCAGGAAAGATGGCTAGTAGGTATTTTGTTAATATGCTACTTTGGGTGCAAGAAAAACTTATGCAGAATCTCTGGCCTATGAGAAACAGGCACATTATGATTACTTTACAAGCACTGAAATTTGAAAATTGATAGAGTAATGAATTGGCCTTTTCTGTGAAGTAGATAATGACCTTTAACAACTGCACACATTCCTACTTCTTAGTAGCTTCTTACACATCCTTGAGAATCTCAAGTGTGGTGGCAGGCAGCTGTTGTTACCTGTTAAAAGCATTAATAGCAGCAGTACAAGGAGATCTGCTTTAGAATACAACCTCTGTTTCTAAGTGATTTTCAAACTGCTCTTGAATATTGGCCTGTTACTTCTTGGGAGGAAAAAAAAAAAGACGTTAGGCAAACTATTTTGTCTTTGCATTGACTCTCCATCAGCCCCAGCCTACACAGAGGGGCTGCTGGAAAAAAGGGGGCATTAATACATTTTACTGTGTGGAAGCCAGCTAGTATTTAGCAAATGGGTGATGGGGGGGGAGGCATGTTTTCTTAGGGCTGAGATGGCAAAGTTAAGCATTCAGCCTACAGCAGAAAAAAAGTGCCTTTTTTGTTTTCTGGCTGGAGAGCTTGAGTATTCCCAAAGGGATACAATGAATGGCCCGTTTTGTCTGACACTGTTTCATAGACATAGAATTCTTGTTTTTTCATAATTATTCTTCCCCGTCATTGGGTGTGCACATGACATTTGAGCGTATTTTAAAGTCTTAACACACTCATGTGCCTGCAATAAAGTTACTCATAACAATCCAGGCTTTCTGCAGACAACAGAGCTGGGTCTGTTGTTTTTGCGAGTCACAGCAGCTGGGAGGCAATTGTGAAGACAACAGCTTAATCTAGCTGAAAAACACAGAAGGATGTGAATATATATACTAAATTTCCTTCCAGATTATTGCAGACAATGTGAGATTTTTTTTCCCTTTCTTTTTTGGTTTGGGTGGTCTGACTGAAAGAACTTGATTGCCATAAAACATACCGTCAAATTTACTTTAAGTAGTCAACAAGTTGCATTGTTTTCTTCATCCTGATGTTTCAGAGCAATTTGTATAGAATACATATTTATATTTATCTACAAGCAACTATACAAATACATGTATTTACACCAAGGCATGCAGAAGTTTTGATGGTTATATATTGCTAAACATGTGTACTCACACATATCATCCACATGGCAATTACTCATAGTTAAATATAACAATTTTATACTAATGCAATGCAATTTAATGCACTCATGTCTTTTTCTCCAATGTTAAATTGCTTGTTATTACATTAAACCAGTGTAACCTACAAAGATTAAGTTAAGTGCCATCTTTGAATTATTTTTGTGAAATTAGTTAGTTTCACCATGTAAATTACTTTTTTATGGCCTAACAATCTTCAAGAGCTGGTTTACATATTATGCTAAGATGAAATATGTATTCTTGTGCAGCCTATTACAATATTTTATTATAAAGTAGGGAAGTAAAGTATATTAAACTAACCACCATGTATAAATTCAACCATTGCTCTCTTAACAAAAATGTATGTGCCCAAGAAGGATATTTCAAAACTATTTGGCTTTTTTTTAAAAAATTATCTAATTGTGCAAAATCCACTCTCTATCATTGGAGAAAGTCTACTAATCCACAATTTCAAAATAAAAAACAAATCTTTCAACTCTGTGAAACCTAAGATACATTAAAAATATAGGGCATTATTCTTCCTAACCAGAGAAAGAAGCTGTTGCTTCTTTCTATGTATTTAACTGATGGTCATAGCCATGACTGGCAATGCTAACCATAGAGATGAGTGCAGAGAGATTATTTCTCTGCAGAAAGATATCTTATTTTAGATAGTGATTATTGCTTGAAATTAGCAGTAGCACATCCATTACAAACCAATAGGTAGAACAGTAGATGTACTGCCAAGAACCGTGGTGGCACAGTGGTTAGAATGCAGCACTGCAGGCTGCTTCTGCTGACTGCCGGCTGCCAGCAGTTCGGCAGTTCAATTCTCACCAGCTCAAGGTTGACTCAGCCTTCCATCCTTCTGAGGTTGATAAAATGAGGACCCAGATTGTTGGGGGCAATATGCTGACTCTATAAACTGCTTAGAGAGGACTGTAAAGCACTGTGACGTATATAAATCTAAGTGCTATTGCTAAGTGCTATATTGCTAAATTCATAACATTTGGGAATTGCAATTTGAGATACACTGAAATATTGACAATATTGATATTTAGGTTGTGGTAACCAATTCTTTTTTCAAGCATCATCTGGATCCAGGTGGAAAGCTATGAGTGGATACAGATACCAAAAAAACTAACAAAATAATTCAGATTTCCCAATGTAGTGCTTAGTTTCAGGTAAACCAGAAAGTGATTTAACTATAGCAATGGACCCATTGGAATTTCTTCTATCTTATAATCTCAGTACAACTAGTTCAAATTAAATCTAGACTGTTCCCATTTATATTTCTTGTCCCTCATGATAATCTGGGCATGTCTCAGAAATGGCAACATTGAACTGGGTTTTCATGGCATGCTTCAGGTTCGCTTGTACTTCCATGAAGTCTTGTCACTGAAAACTGGCATTTATGAATAACAATTTGAGTCCAAAGCCTCCAGCAATCTGGTCACCTGGACCTTGAAGTGGAAGCAATAACTTGCAACAGATTGCTGGGAAGGCCTGCTTAGTGTCCCTCATTAGATCTTCCCCTATCTGTCACCATCACAGTCTGATGCAGTCTTCAGTATCTGCACAAGATCTACCAATAATTGTCTGTCCCTTGGTCCATATGGCTACAGAGCTATTTCCAGGCACAATTCCTTTCATCTCAGTACGTTTGACAGTTCCACTTTCAGAATACCCACCTAACTCAACCCTGATGATTTGGCAACAACTCACTTAGATAGGTTCTATCAACTCAGCAACTATTCACTCTCCTTTCCCACTTTCCTTCTTAATAAAACCTTTCTGGAGAATTCACCCTACTCAACTCCACAGCTGTTAGCAAAATTAGTATCCCCAGCCTCCTGTTCTCTCTCTCTCTTTCTCTTGAGAACCTTTATCTTCAGCTAGTCTCTCATCCCACCTGCCCAGTTTCATCTGGCACATCCCCAATCACCCATGCAGACTCCTGATGGTGGCCCAGGGCTTTAAAGTTGTCCAGGCTCCCTGATAGGACTTGTGGTTACTGCTGGCACCTCCTGGCTCCATTGGCTGCTTTCATCAGTTGCTGAGGGCTTGTGCCTGGCAGATGGGCCCTGTTTGTCATCCAACTAGGATCAAAGTTCTTCTGCTCAACTCCTGAGCCACCGCTGGAGCCCAATTTCTGGCACATAGGCACAGCACTACATTTTTTCCTGGCCCAGCCCTCCTGGCTGCCAGCCAACAAGGTAGCAAGCTGGATGCCTGCCATGGTCCAGAGATATGCAGACTCAGGCAGTAGCTTCAGAAGCAAAGAGTCCTTTTAAACCTAACATAGTCAAAGGCTTGGCATAGGTTCAGAAATCCACTAAATAAACACGTGACCTATCCAAGGGACAAGACAAGGGACACAGTGAGATGGAATCCAGAGCCAGTGACATTATGAGGTAAACACAACAGAGGTGAGACTTGAAAAGTTGTTCTCAGCATTTTCTCTTAGTGAGGCCAATAAATAAGCCAAGTTGAACAAATATATAGCCAAGGCACCTTACTCATTAGAGTCCACCTGACTTATGAAGCCCAGCCCTCTGTTGTTGTATTGCTAACTAAGGATGAATCTCAACCTCTAAGAGGCTGTCAGAGGTTGCAGGCATGGAGGCCTGGGATCTTGCTGAATGTGCTTCAGCCACAGAGGAACCATTGGCTTAAACTCCCTCCAGCACTATTATCCCTAGAAGACCCTGGGTTTCTTCCTCATCAGAAGAAAAGTCCACAGGGCCATAGCACACTTGCTCAGTTGATGAAATACTCAATTTGTTCTGTTCTTCTTCTTTTTGTTTCCTCCGCCTCATTTTCCTTTATACTTTGTCATTCACAACTTCTTCCTGCCATCTTGATTCTCCTAGTCAGGCCCATTCTAATCACTCTAACCATTGACGTCACCAATTTTCTTCTGCCACTGGGACAATTTGCTTATTTTTTTATCTGTCCTTTTTCATTTTCTCTTCCTTTCTCCTCCTATGCCCTTTAGCCCCATCCATTTGCAGAACATGGGCAGACTTCCAGCCCTCTTCCCTGTCTGAGATTGACATACCTACTGTGTGGTATAGGAAACCTGATAGCTGCTGACTCTTTGAGTAGGCAAAGATGCCAGCTGACATCCAAGTGAATTAGTAGATGCATCTATCTCTACAGCACATTCATGGAAGTGTGAGTACAGTAGAAGGCAAAATTAATTACACAGCCTGCTATTTTAATATAAGAGAAGCCTAAGTTGAATAGCACAGCAATTTTTCTCTGATATACTGTATTTAATTCTTTTTTTCCCTAAAACAAAGCATAACATTTGTTATTGCATTTATGTATTTCACTTCCAGGAACAAGAAGTCTCTATTTCAGGGGTGTCAAACTCAATTTCATTGAGGGCCGCATCAGCATTGCGGTTGCCCTTGGGGGGCCGGGTGGGTGTGGCTAGGGTGGGTGCGGCCTACTGGGTGGGCGTGGATGGAGTGGGTGTGCCCTACAGGGTGGGCATGGCCAGCTCTACATCGTTCACGTCAAGGGTGCCTGTGGGGGCCTGGGCAGGAGTGGGACAGATCTGAGGGTCTCTGGCAGAGGGGATGGGACAGGGGCAAGTGCCAAGGAATGGTCCATTTCTTCATTCCTCACAAAGGGTGACACCTCCCCAGCATGCACCGAGGGGGCGGGGCTGACACAGCAGGGGCTGGTTCCTCGCTGTTTCCAGACGACCTTGTAGAGCTAAGACTGAATGCGTTTCAGCATAAATGGCCACCACAAAATTGTACATTGGCTCCCGGCTGGCCTGGGCCAGGGCCAAGACAGTGAGGGCCGTTCCCTCACTGTTTCCAGAATGGCATCGCGGGCCACATGAAACCACTTCGCAGGCTGCATCCGGCACCCGGGCCTTGTGTTTGACATGTCTGCTCTATTTTAATCCTTACAGCATTATGGGGAGCTAGAATAGATTTAGAAATAGTAATTACCCCATGTTTTGTTACGAATGTACATAGTTGTGTGTGTACTTAGTGTTCCAGATAGTATGACTAACTCTAAGCGTCATCAGGACTCCTTTTGGCCCTATCTATAATATAGAGGATAATGCACCTTTTTGGATAATTGACTTTGTCTTGGCCATTCAAAAGTATTAAACAATGTGATATTTTACAGAAAAAGTATATTAGTACAAATAACATTATTATATAGTTTTATTTTCATAATCGCTGATAGTAATCCTTCTGCTATGGCTCCTCGATTGCTAGGAGATCAGAGGGGTGGCATGAGGTGAGGGACAAAAGGGCTATTTAGCTGGGCCTCAACTTTCAAAATAAGGTGGCATTAAATTTAGGCCTTTGAATTTTTAATGTTAAAAAGGATCAAATTGTATATTACGTGGAATTTGTATGGGATTGTGTGCATGTACATATGCCTTATTTTGTTTTCACGTATTGCAATCTTGTAATTTTTTTTAACTCTGGGCCTCAAATATTGGAAATTTGCCTAGAAGTTTTAAAATTGTTGAGAAGCATGGGTCCGGGTTTAGAGACAATCCTAGATGTTATTGTTAAGATTATATAGATGACTTGCTAATTTAATAGTGTATTGTTTATTGGCATGGTCCATGGTGGCATTCCTAAAATACTTGGTGATATATTAACTTTTCTATGCTTGTCAAGTGTACGTGTAAAAAAGTACTAAATTTTTGAATGTTTACTGTTTCCACAAAAAATACGATATTATACTATACTATTTCCACTCCTGATTTTATAAGTATGCCCTTAAAATTACTTGAAATAATTAAAAGTAAAAACGTTCAAAACAGCCTGGATTTTTCTTTTTCTTTTGAATGGGCCATGTCTTCATGTTATTGTTAGTACAACAGTGAGAAGCCTGCATGAAGCTATTGGCTGGAATCCTAAGCAGGGAGGAAATAAGTATGAGAAAAATTCCTTTGTAGATGTCTTAGCATTCATTTACCAAAGGACCCAAGTTAAGCCAGAGCTAAATTTTACAAAGGTATAGTTAGTATGATTAAATTCAGGGAGATATGATCTATGCTAACAAGTTACAAGGATGCAATTAGAAACAACTGTGGAATATTAATAAAGTTGTAGTAATTGCCATACGTTTTTTAAAAAAAAATCTTCCTTCCCATTATTTTTTTTTTACAATGCCACTATTCTTTTTTTTTTAATGAGCTCATGAACACAGTGAATGTTTTGAAAAAATGATATTATTGCAGGGAGGGGCCCATTGGCTGAATCAGAAATGGAATATTTTGCTGAAGTCCTTTAATATTTTCCCTCTATGTGAATCTCTTCATAGACCAGGCTATTCCAGAGCTTCCAGGAATAAATCCACTTTACTGGGAGTAGTTGGAGGTGTTCCGGAAACTGGATAACCAAAATTATAAGTTTTGCACATTCCTATTTTATTGAATGTGTGATAGGCAGGTGAGCAAGCAGATGGACAGAGATGATACAGATTGATATATCAGGAGCTTTGAAAAAAGCTGCAACACATGACATGCAGTAAAGGAAGACGTAGAAATCCTGAATGGATGTGCAAGCTAAAGTTGGATAGATGAAAGCTGTAACAAATTTTTCAGTAGGGAGTTCAGTAAGAGGCTAAATGAAATCACAGATCATCTTCACAGCTTTGTCTTAGTCAGAAGAGACAGAGTTCTGCATTTTAGCCTATTTCCATCTATTGCCAGACTCCCTTGCATTCCTTCCACTAATATCTATATTCTTTAACACTGATATTATTAATTTAATGTTGAGAATATGTTCAGTCATGCAATCGCTTCTGACTCTTCATGACCTAACATACCACAATCCACCAGGATTCTGCTTATTTGAGTTCTTTTAAGTTCATACTTATAATATCAGTACAGTATCCAGCCATCTTTTTTTTCTACTGCCTTTAAGGTTGGTTTTTTTCTTTTTGCAAACAAAATGTTCGTCTACAAAGGCTATTGCTTCTGCTTTATGTGTCCAAAAATATTTAAGCTTTAGCATTAATGCTTCTGGTAATGTGCCTGGTTTTATTTCATCTAATATTTAATTATATATTCGTGTTGCTGACAAAGTTACTATCAACAACTTTATCTAGTAAAGTTCAAAGGCATTGATTTTTATTTGGATTTTTACAGCCATATATTTTTATTGGTATGGCCTTGACAGTACATAACTCTGTTGGCAGCACGATGTCTCTACACTTAAATATTTTTTCTAAATATATCATAGCCTTTTCCCCAGGAAGCAAATGTCTTTTTGTTTGTTTGTTCATAATTGGGATCATAATCCCTGTGGATTTTGCAGAACAACAAAATAAAGTCTCTTACCATTTCTACTACAGGTAGTCCTCAACTTATGCTGCTTTATTTAGTGACTGTTCGAAGTTACAACATCACTGAAAAAAAGTGATTTGTGACTGTTTTTCACATTTAGGTCTGTTGCAGCATCCCCGTGGTCCTAGGATCAAAATTTAGATGCTTGGCAACTGGTTCATATTTATGGCGGGTTCCTGGGATCATGTGATCCCCTTTTGCGATCTTCTGACAAGCAAAGTCAATGGGGAAGCTAGATTCACTTACAACCGGGTTACTAACTTTACAACTGCAGTGATTCACTTAAGAACTGTGGCAAAAAAGGTCATGAAATGGGGCAAAATTCGCCTAACAAGTTTCTCATTTAGCAACATAAATTTTGGGCTCAGTTGTTGTAATAAGTCGAGGACTAGCTGTATTTCTTAAACTATTTTCATTGCATTGGCACTATTGGATGATCTAACTTGAGGTTATATATTTATAGAGCCAAGGTAGGGTGGGGAATAGAGCACACACATCAGTCTGGCTTTTGTGTTATCATTTTTTTTAACCTTCTACAAGAGATTCCTTAAGTATCATCAGTATTTCTGAACTTGCTAATTTTTACCTTACTAAAAAGACAAATAGATTTTTAAAAATATCACGGAGCCTGGAATTTCATCATCCCTATTTAATTTTATTCCCTTCAGTTAGTCTAAAGAACTAAGAACTAGTTCTAGAATTTGTAACTGGATAGCACGGTCCATTGATTCTATCTTTGCCGATTCTCCTATTGGAGAAGAAGCAGAATGGTCAGCTATTTCTGCAGATTCTTTTAACCTCAAAGCTGTGATTAACATCTCAGTTTAAGTTGATTTTTAAACAAACTGAAAAAATGAGAAAAAGTCAGTAAAAGCAAACATTAAGGCTAGTACTATGCCCCGAGGTGAACAAAATACATTTTAACCAGCTGAGCATAGCTATGAAATTTATTCTATAGTAAAATTAATAATTACCAAAAAATATTCTTCTGTATAATAAGTTTCCAAGACTAGTGTTGATTGTTATCTGAATCCCACACTGTGTTTCAATGTGATAGGCATGGGGTTTGAAGCTGAACATTCAAATATATGCCAATATATTTTACATAATGATGCTGGCCACAGACATTGTTCTGAACTTGTTTATGTCTGTTACGGATTTCCTTCATTATTCAATCTATTTGAGGCAGGGGTCCCCAACTCCCGATCGGTGGACCAGTATTGGGCCGTGGCATGCCAGCAACCAGTCCACACAAACAAGCAAAGCCCCATCCGTGGATGCATGCACCCTCCGGTCCATGGAAAAACTTCTCTCCACGGAACTGGTCCCTGTTGCCCAAAAGGTTGGGGATCTCTAATTTGAGGGATTCCCCAGGGATTCAGCCCTTTTATTACACACTTTAAAAAATGTTTATGCCAATTGCAGTGATATGCCTGGCAGATTTTGTGGTCACTTTTAAATCCAATGGTGAATATTATAAATAAGATCATTTGTTTAAACAATAAATAAATGGACAGTGGATAACGTAAGTCAAGACCATGGGTAATTTGGGAGAAAGCAGTTTGAAGAAAAGTTCAGATACATGTAGTTCTTGACTTACCAGATTTTCCGTTGTTAAGCAAGGCTGATGCTAAGTCAGTTGTGCCTGATTTTATGACTTTTTTTGCCACGGTTGTTAAGTGAATAACTCCAAGTGGTAAGCAAACCCAGCTATCCCCATTGACTTTGTCTGGTTGGAAACCAGCTGGAAAAGTCACAAGTGTCAATCACATGACTCTGGGAGGTTACAACAGTTGTAAATATATGCCAGTTATCAAGTGCCTAAATTTTAACCCAGGGTGCTACGATGGTTGTAAGTGCAAGGACCAGTGCCATTGTAACTTTGAAACTTTGATAAATGAACGGTGGTAAGTCAAGGACTGCCTGTATTTACTTGCCTTATTTCACTTGCCTTTCCCTATTTCCTGTTTCTAAATTATGCACTGGTCTTTTGGGAGGGAGGGGATTATTTGTTTGCCAAGTTATGTTTCAATATTATTGCATAATTACTTGAAATACATTTACATGAGTTTTTCATAATTCAAAGAGAAGAAGCATGATTTGTGCACCTTGTAAATGCATCTATTCATAGTTTCCAATAGATGGATGGAATAGGTTTTATTCTTGTACAGAGAAAACGATGTACAGAGAATTTAAAGAGTGTTAGTAAAGCAATAGTGTGGCCGAACCTCTGAAAAGTTCATTGAGACCTTCACAATAACTCTGACAGCTCTCTCCAAAGCTAAACCTTCCTGACAGATTTACAGTGGTTAGTGTTGTTTGTATGTAATGAAGATGTAGGTAAGAGTTGCCTTTGACTACAAAACTAAATGCTTGCTAGCATGACAGCTCCCCGTGGAATGGCTTCCCTTGCACCTAGTATATTATCATATACAACCCTTAGTTACTTGTACAGACTTTTTTCCACTGCTGTGGATATTCATGAAAAGCAATGTTGAGCAGGAGCAAATAGCTGAATGCATTCCAGTTTTGTTTTTTTTGCCCTCAAAGTTCCTTGCAATATATAGCCATATATACATATACATATACATATACATATACATATACATATACATATACATATACATATACATATACATATACATATACATATACACATACACATACACACACACGTGTGTGTGTGTGTGTGTGTGTATGTGTGCTAAGTAGATACTCTTTCTCCCACACATATCTCAAATACACTCAGTCATCTGTTTACTATTCTTCAGAAGAATCCATGGCAATTATTTAAAGTATAGAATTATAGGTGGGACATGTCAGCTGATATTCAAAAGCCCTACCTCTCTTGATCAGGGGTGAAAAAGTTTGAAAGCCCCATCCATAAAGACATGGTAAAAGAAACTGTCTTTCTTGGAAAGATTATTCACGCTGCTCCTTCACCTATCCATGGTTAGACTGAGCCAGTCTATAACATTCCTCGCTCTCTTCGCCTCCCATTTCTGCCTTCAGGGTTACAGTCCTGGCTGTGCCTAGTGAATGAGCTGGCACAGTTTTCATTGGCTTACTTTGAGGGGGTGGGGTGGGCAATAGGCTTCTAAGATGCAATTTAAAAAATACTTCTATTTTTCTGCAAACTGAAATTTTCTCAGGAATGTGAATGTTTTTCCTCTTTTTTCTCAATGGTGCTGGTTTGGTCGCTACCCTGGCTGGACTTAGCTGTGGAATTTGCGATTACATCGTACAATGCTCTCAAGTTTAATAGTCAATTTGATTTATTTTCAAGCATTTCTAATGGAAAAGTATATTATTAAAATGTCATTGATTGGTTTGGTATTTAAGTATTCAAAGAACTTCTCCATTACAAATGAATGATTGGGAATCACAGCAGTATAGGATGTGGAATAAGGAGCTTACTAAAGATTTTTCATTAAAATTAATGTCTTTTGTTTATCTGAATAATTTTTGATGATGTTTTAAAAAAACTCTCTTGAACATTGGTCCTTGAAGTACATTAATTTTGATGACATTTAGATAATAGACCAGCTACCTTTTGGGACACCTTTTAAAGATTAAACTTTATTGTCAGATTCTCCTAAGAGCAACAAACTGTGAAAGGAAACTAACTGTTGGATAAACCTGTGTTGTGGTAGTGAATATAGACTGATCCTCTTCCTAGCAGAAACCTGTTTTATCTGGTATCTTTGCAGCATTGAGTTTGGGAACTATTTACTGTATCCTCGGATATCCAAATCAGGACGAACAAATATAAAGTTCTGTTAAGATGGATTTATATCTTTACGATCATGCATAAAGTGATCCTGACTTTTTAAACTGCCAGTTATGAAGAAAATGGTTAACCTTTTCTATTGACTTAACACAAATAAACCTCACTGGCTGCAAACATAAGTATCATTGAACCTTGTGCTTTAAAAAAAAAAATCCCAGTGTATATTTTCCAGGAGGGAGCATGCCATACTGTTTAAGGGCGGTTATATAACAAGAAGTCATCTATTCTTGCTTTCTTTAGACAGCTAGAGCTTTGTGCCTTGACTAGTTGCTGTGTTTTAAGAGCTTGTTCTGTGTAGCAGAAATAATACAATAAATAGGTTTAACCACATTTGTCTCAGCTAGACATTCTTCTTTGCCAAAGATTGCTGGTACAACATAAACAAATTATGTGTTTGTAGTGCTATTCAGTGAAAGTCTATCTAACAGTGGAGATTGTGTTTCAGCAGCTGTAGATTTAATCTTCTACCTGTCAGTTAAAACGGGCATTTCCTGAGCAGATAAAGGCTGGCTGCAGTAGTGGGGAAGTAGTCACAGCTGGACAAAAGTTCATTGTTACTGACAATGCTATGTAGATGCGGCTATTTTGTCACAGGAACTACAGTCAGAATACAGATGCATGGGAATGAAAGCTTTCTTAAGATTTTTGGCAAGTCAGTGGAAGAGCACAATACTGTGCTCTGATTCTGAAGTGTGAAGTTCTCAAGATACTCTCAACAACTCTGAGCAATGACAGGCCAGCATACAGTAAGCAACACTATAGGAGCGTCATTGAAGTCTTTATTTAAACAGCCATAAATCTTGGAATATCACAGATTCTGTTGTCATACTTTTCCATTTTGGCAATATTATGCAGGAAAAATTAAGACTATGTTACTGGACAGCTTACATTGTTTCAACTGTGTGATGCGCCATGAAAGGATTGTGCTGTCATACTATCAATATGCAGGCATACTGTGCATTCAGCATACCAGTTATTTTTTATTCAAAATGGAAAAAAGTGGAAGATTCAGATGCAACTTCCTTCTAGTCCAGGGGTCTTCAAACTTGGCCCTTTTATGACTTGTGGATTTCAACTCCCAGAATTCCTAAGCCAGGCATGCCTGGCTGAGGAATTCTGAGAGTTGAAGTCCACAAGTCATAAAAGGGCCAAGTTTGAAGACCCCTGCTCTAATCCACATTCAGTTTGTGTTGCTCTAAGAACCATTACAATGGTTCTTAGAGCAACCAAAAACCCACTTATGTATTGTCGGGTGCTGGGTGGGCGTGGCCCATTGGGTGGGTGTGGCCAATTGGCTGGGTGTGGCTGTGGTGTAATGGCAGACTGGGTTGGACTAAAAAGTTCAATCAATTCCAACTTTGCAAGATCTTTTTTTTCCCCATGATAAATTGAAATTGATTGATTGAACCTTTTTTTTTCCATACGGCGGCGGAGGACTAAAGCAAAAAGGTTTTATAAAACCCAGCTGAAGGCCTAGGACTGGGGCGACGGCGCACGTGTTCACAGAGAGGGCTCTGCGTGCCACCTGTGGCTCACGTGCCATAGGTTTGCCACCACGGATCTATAAGATGGGGAGATGTGGGTTGTACACCAGTCCAGTAACATGTGGTTGTGTCTGCTTGAATATCAAATTTTATATAGAGATATTCCTTTTTATAGCCATTCATTACAATTGTTGTAAAAAATTGCTTGGGCCTGAAATATTGGTTCTTATTATTACAAATGTGTATGTTACTTACTAGAGCCAGTTTGGTGTAGCAGTTAAGGCAGAAGGCCAGCTGGATGACCTTGGGGGAGTCACTTTTTCTCAGCCCGAGGAAGAAGGCAATGGCAAACCAATTCTGAAAAAAAAACCTTGCCAAGAAAAGTGCAGGGACTTGTCTAGGCAGTATCCGAGAACTGATCTGATTGAATAGAGGAGGAAAAAAAATGCCAGCCTACTGTATATTTTCAAGACCAAATTTGCATTCCTAAAAGTTTTCTATCAGTCCATCCAGCAATAGATGTGTTTCCAAGATTAGCCATTTTTTCTCTCTCTTCCCCTTGCCTCCTTTACCAATTTGTCTGATAATTTCTTTAAACTAAGAAATTGTAATATTTCATGTAACTGAAATTAGCCTAATAAATTTACTGTCCCACACTATGTGTGTGGGGGTGCTCTCAGAGCCATTGCTAATTTATTGTTATATTACCCAAACCTTCGGCTGTAAAGCTCAGTTCAGCTCCCTTTTCAAAAAGATTTGCAACAGGGCTGTGCCAAAGGGAGACTATACCATACTTAATTTTTTACCTTTTATTCTCCTGTATTTTCAGCAAAGGGAAAAGCTTCTGCCAATGTGTCTTCTCCAATAAAAAAAAGTAGCACCTAGACTACAATGACTAAATTATAGCTTTATATTTATTAAATAAATACAGTTTTAGCTTTATTGGGAAGGAGGAAAAAATGAAAAATCTTGCCAAGAAAATTGGAGGGACTTGTCCAGACATTCTCTGAGAATTGGACACAATTGAACAGAAAAAAAGAATGCTATTTATAAACGAAGATTTTTCCCCCTATATGTTTAAGAAATAAAATCAATTTCCTTTCCCATTTCCCTTTTTGCTTTGGTAGGAATTACAACATTTTTTTTAGAGTAGCACACTGTATATAAAATTATATATTTTAAAGGACCATAAATGCAATGTTTTTATTCTAAATAAATACAGAATAAAGATCAATGTTTAAAACCTAACTTAAAAACTAAGTATGTAATGTGCCTAAACATATGATCAGCTTTTGGGGTGGCAAATAATATCAATTGGATGGTTTAGTGCTACCCAAAGCATTATGCAAATGGATACTATTATCATGTAGAACTAATCTATTTGTAAATTCATAGTTGAAAGTATTTTTGCTTATTTCAGAGAAAATAAGTCACAATGGAAATAAGAAGCATATATCTTCACTAGCTTTGCAAAATATCTGAATTAATTGACTAGTTCTGTCTTCTGTCCTAGCAGAGTGACCACTAGCTGTGACAATTTGCATAATAGACAAGTTGTCACTCCTATAGTCATAAACTATTTGGATCTGATTAAAAAGTAGAACTCTTATAGCTCTCTTGTTTCCCCCCCCCCCAGAAGTTGTAGTAAGTGAAATTTGCTGTTATCCTTTAACCAAACAAATACGCGCATGGGGATAAAGATATGCTGAGTTTATGTAGATTTTACAACACGAATCTGAATGAAATGACCACTAATAGACCCATATGGAGTAATAAATACACATGAAATTTCCTTAGTTGCACTTTAAAGTGATTTTAACATACTACTAGACCTTAACAATAATATTTAATTGACAAGATTATGCATTTGTATGGACTGAGAAGGTGCTAGATCTCTAATTCCAAATGAACCATAAATTCACTTTTGCATAACATGTTTTATTAATTTTATTTTATTGCTGAGTATTCTCCTTTCCTTCTATGACTGTTTCTTGAAAGCAGACTTTTAATTAATCATGTTCTATTCTTGTGATTCCAGGTGCTATATAATTCAATATATAGATACAAATAACTTACAAAACAAGCAAACTATTAAATTTACACAATTAATAAATAAATATGAAGGTGCTCACTGTTTTCACAGTTATTATAAATGTATTGCGAATCACTATTCATAGTGAACACCACTATTATATTAATTTTTATATATCCTTTTCAAATTATAGTTGGAATGATTCTCAAGAAGAGCAAACATTAAGGAAAGACAACCTAATTGGGCTGCAGAATGGAACTAATTTATTGTTAAATAATCACATAGCTTTTCCTACAATTATAAAATATGTTTTTTAACAATCATTATTGATATATGCATAATTTATTATGGATGTTTTGATTGTATTTATGTAGAATGTTTTCCATGTATATATGACTTATTCACTGCCTTGTTTCAAACAAATGATAAGGTTAGTAGAAGAAAAAAATATTAATTTAGGGAAAATAAATTATTTCTTTTATTGAATATTGTCAATACATAGTTTCTAAACAAAGTATTCACAATTATTCATATCACTAAAATAAACTTAGAAAAATTCTTAATAAACTTCCTTTTTACAAGAGAGCACAGAATATAATAGGATATAGAACACAAAATGTTATATAGGATATAAAATAAGATTACTGTATACTGTGTGTATATATGGATATATTTAAAATATATATAGTAGTAAAATCGAAACATTTTGATGTAGTGATTAAGACATCAAGCTAAAAACTATGAGTGTCTAAAATATGCATACAAAACTCTAAAATATACTGTATATTTGTAACTTTTTTTCATTCAATCCTATCCAGTTCTGGGACAAGTCCCAGTTTTTTTGGCAAGATTTTCAGAAGTAGCTTGCCATTGCTTCCCTCTTGAAGCTGAGAGAGAATGACTGGCCAAGGTCACCCGGCTGGCTTTGTCCCTAAGGCAGGACTAGAATTCATGGTTTCCGAGTTTATAGCCTAATGGCTTAACCACTACACCAAAGTGATTAGGTACATGTTACTAACTTATTAGGTACTTGAATCTCAAAGCGTCTTACCATGCCATGAATATGAAATTATTTATGAAATTAAAGTAGGATGGATACCATTCACGTCTTGTCAGGTGGACAACCAGCCTTTGAGGAAGATAAAATTGTCTATACCAATCCTATTTCTCTGCTTCGTAATACCAGCATGCTGCTTCTGTCAGCCATGCAAACCACTCTTAACATGACAAGGCAATAACACGGAAAGGGTTGCTGTTTATTTGATGGCAAATATGGTAAACAGGCTACAGTTTGTCTGGTCTAATAAGAATTGAAACATTCTATTTTTCTGTCTTCCTCTTCCCTCCTGCAGTTTAGCACTGCCTAAATTTGCTAATAGTTAAATGGAAAAAATTCCCAGTTCCTAATGATGACATGATATACGCATTGCAAACAACAGTAGTGGCCAAAATAAATTTGTAATAGGGCAGTTAGTAAAGAGAAAAAAATAAAGCTGTGTGACAAGTGCAGTAGTAAATCTATTTCAAGTCTCCTCGTCACTGAATTGAGATCCTATTCAAAGTTCAGAAAGGGGAAAATTAATACTATTATTCTTATATACTCTCTCTTTGCTTCTCTGTTTCTCTCTCTCTCTCTCTCTCTGTGTGTCTCTATGTATATACTATATGCCATATACATATTAAATGATTACCTATTGTTATTAATATATGTAAGAATATTGTCCATATTAATCAATTTCAAAGCATTGGCTAGCTTAATTAATCTATTGTTTCTAATCTAATAGCAATGATATTTGTAGCCTGCACAAAGATGACAATCTACTAATTCTTAGGAGGCTTGAAAAGCGTTACATCACAAATGCTGTTCATACCTAAATTCTCAGTAGGATTATGACCCTAATGTTCTTTCGTACAAAACTGTTTTATATTAAATTAGATTGATAGGTAGATAGTAAGAATATAGGGAGAGAGAGAAAGAATTAGAATAGCCATCTAATCATAACCCATGACTTTAGAACTAAATCATTAATTAGGAATGAAATTAAGAACTTAAGACCAGGCTAGCATTTGACTATCAAACATGAAAAACCTGTGATTATTTCATTTGTATTTTCAGTGTAAATCCGGAAAGTCTTCAACAGCTGTCTTTATTTATATTTCACGCAGAATAAATTTGGCTTTCATAGTTTTGCTCCTGGAATTCACTGACAGGCTTTAAAGAGTATTGTGAAATTTTCTGTACATATTTCTAATCGTATAAGGAAAAAAAATAGTTAAATCTTCATGAAAGAGGAAATGAGTCCCCTTGAGTGTCACTGTGTTTGTACATTAGCACACTGCAAGGTCTTTGCCAAGTTGCTCTCTGACTGACTGCTGCAGATGCTCTTTCTTAAGTATTCAGAGTCAGATCTTTAGTGCAAGTCTTCAGGGACAAACAATAGCACCTGTTCCTCACAAGATATCAGGCCAGTTAGTCCATTCATGTATCTTTAATGAAGCTCCAGGGCAGATGGCAAAAATAAAAAGGCAACAGCATCAAGTTAGCAGAGGAGACAAAAAGAAAAAGGTGTTGGTGCAAAAATGCATGGCTTTTGTGAAGGAAAGAGACTCTTTGGCATCTGCTGGTACATTCATTTTTCAGAAACATTCAATGAACAGGGAAGCAATTAAATGTCCTAGGAATATGTATGATATGATTGCTTGGATCAACTTTTTCTATCTCTGCAAAGCTTGCTTGAAGTCTGTTCAGAAAGACTGCCATATTCCTGATTTGGATCTCCATCTCTGCAAGTTTGTTTGTTTTGAAGCTAGGGAGGTTCCTTTGATTCTTGACTTGGCATCTCTAGTGTTTTGGTTGGGCAATGGGTTTTTGGTCCCTATTACCTACCCTATCTCTGTGATTTACTGTATTTGTTTTACCTTGATTCATTCCATACAAATGTATATCATTTTATGTAAGCTCTCCTTACTGAGATTTTATGATATGATTTTGTTTTGAAAGATGACATTTTTCAATAAACTACTTGTGTTGTCTCATATTAACTTTGTTGTTGTTCTTGTGCTTCTCCTTCTTGCTTCTCTCTTATTTTAGGGGTTCTTCCTCCCACATTGTGGGAGAAGCATTTAGAGATCATTCAGTAAAATATTTGTTCAGTAAACTTGACCACCAGATGATGTATCACATTGGCAAGAGAGGAGAACTAATTCCTGTTGCCCAAAGGATTATGGTATCATAGTTTTGGAAGGCAGAGCAGGAATAAGTAGCATAATGCCCAAGGATACCTCTGCTCTGCCTCTTGCTCTACTTTATTGTTCAGATTTTATTAATAGTAAGTTGGTAACTCCAAAGCTAAACGCCAACCAATACTCATCTTAATTTTCAAGAAATCATATTGGCACACTCTCTGAGAAGATGGATTTGAATAGTAGATTCATACTTTTAGTTCTTATTAACTTTCAGAAATGTACAATGTATTTGTGTGTCTACTTTTTCATCCTTCTCAAATTTGTGGCTCTTTTGCTTCTTTCCTGTTATTCAAGAAAAGACTCTATGGATATTTTATTTTATTTTATTGTGTTAGTGCATCTGGTCATCCTGTGTTGCGAGAGTAGCCTAGTCCAATTGATTCAGTACCATGCTGAAAGTACTCAGGGTGATTATAAAAAAATGCTGCATCACATTCTTACAAAAAGCTATAGTTTTCCTAGTACAACTGAACACTGAAACTATATTTGATTCTTAGTTATTCAGAGACCCAGGATGAATGAATAAAGCTAGTAGTATTATTGAATGTTGGTACTGGACACAGGAGGATCAACTTCAATTTAACCATATTACAAATGCTGCTGAAGTGGAGAAGCAGGCTTACCTCAGCTAAAATAAAAGAAATGGCTGCTCAAAGCTACTTTCTGTCACGCCCCATTGCTATGGTAGTAATTGCACAAAGACTTTTTTATTATAAGTTGATTTTCCTGAGAAATGGATTCTGAAAAATACTGTAAAGTGTTTATATTTTTCTTGACCTTTATTAACCTACATCTTAGGGCTTTTCCCCAGAGAAGAGTTGTTGGTAAATTAACTCTCTTAGAAGTGTACACACAGTAGCCTTTCTGGTCTGCATCAGAGAGTGGGAGAGGAACATGGATATGACAAGAAAATCTGACAGTATTTAAACAGTGTCATAGGTCAGCATATGGATTTTTTACCAGGGTTATTTTATTTTTTGGAATTAAAAAAAAGTGCTTGAAGTTCATTTTGACTTTGTAATGGAGTTTGTTGCCATTCACTTGGAACAAGACAAGGTATAAACCTTTTTCTGGTTATAAAATAATTTTATACTTCCTATTTTAATCCATAAGGATCCTTTTGGCTTGAAGTTACTGATAATTTTAATTAAAATCATTATATTATTTCTGAATATGATTTCCCACTTTTCGCATTACTCCCCTCTCTCCCCCCAAATACACACACTTAAAAAAAAATACTTCCAGTTCTTTTATGATAAACAATGAATTAAGGATTTCAGAAACTAAAGCTGAACTTTGGAAAGGAATATTTGCATCTAATTTTGCTAGCTCATTGTCAAATGTCTGGTCTAACAAACCTAAAATAAAACTGTTTTTGCAGGGTTTTTTTACTTGAATGTTTAATTGTTGCTTTTCATTTTGTCAATGAAGGTCAAATGAAATTTAAAACAGTGGAACATATTCAAAAATATTCTGTTATCATCAGATACTGTGCTAGTGATTACATCCATAAAATGGCTTATATGTTACAATGAGATACATATGACAAATAATACTTTTTTAATTGAAAGGCAAGTGGTTTTAATTTTAAATCATGGGTATTTTCCAAAGCAAGGAAGTGAAAGGATGGTGAATATACCACATTGGATCCCATGGATTCTAATGGCATTTGTCTTGTGAAATTATGATGACGAAAAGGTTCAGTGTGACTCTGTGAACTATTGTTGATAATGAGAGATTTGTTAAGACCAATTGGCGCAATTTCTGACCTGATATTTTTTTCTGTTTAGCAGGTTCAGGGTCACATGCCTCCTCTCATGATCCCAATTTTTCCACATGACCAGCGGACATTGGCAGCGGCTGCAGCAGCCCAGCAGGGATTCCTTTTCCCCCCAGGAATAACTTATAAACCCGGTAAGTTGCTGAGAATATACAGCTGTTTATATATCTTGGCTTTCCGCAAAGGGGACAAAATGTGGCTGTACATTCTTACATGGGGGCCACAGAAGCCCACACAACTGTAGGTATGACACCCCATGAGAAGCCCCCCCCCACCTATATTAACAACTGCTGGAATTTTTCACCTTTTGAAAATTTATAATGTTATTTTTATAATTTTTTTAAAAAATAATCTTAATTTTTTTATTTTTAATGTTAATTTTATTGATTATACACTGTACACTGCCCAGGGACCCTCTCTGAGGGACATGGTGGTATGTATAAATGAATGAATGAATGAACAATTAACCAGTGGAACAACCTGCCTCCAGAAGCTGTGAATGCTCCAACACTGGAAGTTTTTATAAAGCCATTTGTCTGAAATGGTATAGGGTTTCCTGCCTGAGCAGGGGTTTGGACTAGATGACCTCCAAGGTCCCTTCCAACTTTATCACTATTATTACTATTATTATTATTATTATTATTATTATTATTATTATTATTATTATTATTAATAATAATAATGAATGAATGAATGAATGAAAGAAAGAAAGAAAAAGAAAGAAAGAAAGAAAGAAAGTTAAAATAAAAACAATGATGTAGATGAGAGGATATAAGATATGATTCGATGATTAATTTCCCTTGTGTTCTGTTTATACACACAAAAGGATATCACGGAGGTGGGGAATGTGTAGTTTTACAGAATGTTTTTGCAAGTCTAGATCTTCTTTTAACTAGAGACATGAGATAATTGACTGTGCACAACCATATTTCTTTCATTTCTGTATACCACAGTCTAATTTCTTTTGAATTTATTTAGCCATTTCCATGCCAATTTGCACGTGAAGAGTAACCCGCGTCTTATAGGAAAATTACATATATCTGTCCCTCTTTCTCATCAGCATGTACACATTTTACTCTTTTGTGCAAGCCTTCTTTATAATTAGAGATAAAAAGTGAAGGCAGGTATGATTTAATTTGTTTATTTCAACTGGGCAGCATTTTATATGATTTTCATCTAAATAACAGAGGTTCAGCAGTTCAGTTGCAATCATCAATTCAAGCTTGTAACAGGTCACGGAACTTCACAGTGAGAAATGCTTAGAGATGATTTAGCAAATGGTATGATTTCTTTCTTTATTCCTTTGAGTTTACCAGGCTCCTGGGGAATTCAATTAGGGATATAATGGTTTGAAGCTACTTTCAGAGTCTCCCTGTAAACAGGCTTTAAATGTTTAAAATCATGTTACTAGAGAAATTCAGACTTGGAAGATTTAAGTAAATAAAAGCCAACCTTTTCTGTATGTGTATATTCCTTGCAGATCTTAGGCCAGAAATATCATCTTTATTTTTCTCATTAATCTGTCCCCTCTCAATTGAATATTAAAAAAAATCAATTTTAGCATTTCCTTTAGACATTAAATTATTTCTACTTGTTTCATTCTGCTCTGCTTTGTTGATTTTATAAAAACAGAGAAATGGAAAATGGATTCTTATATATGAGAAATGGTAAATGTCTTATTTGGAAGCCTAGTTGGGATTTAATATTATGTTTAGCTGCTTGTCCCCTTAGCATTCGGGATATAGAGTTTATCTTAATCTTCTCCAGCCAATCTATGACATGAATTTTTTTCTCATGGAGTGGGAGAAGATGTTCTTTTATGTACTAAAATATTGCAAACAGAATAGTGTTGTTAATGGCAAGTATTTCCAGGTTATTGATTTAAAAAATAGACCCCTTCTCTGCTGTTAGGTGGATTTTTTTTACATGTTTAATGTGCTATCTTTGATAACTATATGTGGTCCAAATGCAAATCTTGAACCTTTTTGCATGGTTGTTACAGTATGCTAACTGCAGTTTTATATGGTCTTGTTCCCAAAAAAATGACTTATGATTTCACATTATTTGGAGCAGATATTTCATAATAAAACTGACAACTGCATAGATCTGACACAGATTTACAGCAAAGGAAGGATACTGCTAAAATCCTGCATAAGCCACACACAAAAAAAACCCATCCCCACCCCACTGTAAATTTTGCTGCTCCCATTTTCTTTGCATTATTGTTGTTTCCAGTGCAACTCCTGTCTTTCACAGAGATTAGTGTTGTCTTTGGCCACCAAAAGGTTGCTCATGTTTAGTCTATTTTTAGGGTTCTCATCAGAAACATTCAAGGATTCAAGAGCCCTTGTGGCACAGTGGTTAAAGTGCAGTATTGCAGGCAAATTCTGCCTACAGCAGTGATGGCGAACTTATGGCATGCGTGCCAGAGGCAGCACTCAGAGGGCACTCTCTGTGGGCACACCTGCCGCCGCCGCCAGCTCGCGCAGGTTCATTAGGCCACTGCTGGTGCCCGGAGCGGCAGCCTCACCCAGCACAAAGGAGGTGAAGCAGCTGGCTAGCAAGCTTGAGTAGAGGTGGTAGAGCACGCCCCCATGCGCTCGCTGGCCTCTATGTGTGGGGGTTGATGGTGTCAGGCAGAAGCCACTCCTGCCTCGCCTTACCCCGCAGCAATGGCACCCCCACCCTACCCCCTGCTTCACCCAGCAGGATGAGCCTCCTGCCCACTGCCCCACCCACCAGAGACCCCATGGATCTCCCCCAATCCTGCCCAGCCCCCACAGACGTCCTCCCCACGAGCAACATTAAGGTGGCCACACCCACCCCAGCCACACCCACTCAGTCTGCTGTGACCACCACAGCCAGCCCACCCAGTGGGCCACACACACCCCGCCTCCCCTGAGGGCACCATAATGCTGATGGGGCCCTGGCACTTCGCGATAAATAAGTGGGTTTTTGGTTGCGGTTTGGGCACTCGGTCTCTAAAAGGTTCACCATCACTGGCCTACAGCCTGGAGCTCAGTCCTGATGGTAATGGACCAGATTGTTGTGAGCAATATGCAAGTAATGCTTACATTGTAAACCATCCAGAGAGTGCTGTAAAACATTATGGGGAAGTATATAAGCTTAAAATGCTATTGTTATGCTATTCCCCACACCCTATTACCATAAGTATCATTTTCAATTCTAAGCGTTTTCATTTTTTTTTCTTTTGTAGACAAGCATTGCTTTTTTTAAAAAAAATGTAATCAGTACATTTACATGTTTATGGCATGTCGTACAATTAAATTATTAACATTTAAACCAATTGAACTGGTAGTTTTTAAAACTAATATATAGTTCAGGTTTCTAAATATGTCTTTAAAAATTATTCCTGGTAATATAATACTTACTCAGATATAAAAGAGTGAACTGTCCTTTTTTATCTGATGGGAATTGGATATCCTTCCAGTTTTATAGGATACATACTTTGAGATAATAAAAATGAAATATCCACTTCTATTCTTTATTATTTTCTAAATTGTTGGTATATAATTCAAAAAAGATGAACATCCACACAATATTTTTTTAAAAATAGGAAAAGAAATATACTAGGAGAGAACCCTAATGTAGAACTACAAAGTACTATGCCAGTTCAAAAATAGTTTGTGAAACAAGTTTCTGGCAGGCAAAATTGACCATTGATTAATCTAAGAGACAAAATGCAGTTTATAGTAAAAATTTAAATCTGCAAAGCTTTCTGTGACAATTGAAGCTTCATAAGTGAAAACTAATGGAGAAGATTTCTCTAAATACATCTGTAAAACAGCACACTGATATTAGGAAAATATATTTCAGAAATATGTAAATCATGGATTTAAAATTTCCAATGGAAAACTTGGATTTTATAGTATTTATTCAAATATGTTATTATTTCTAAGAGAAATATATTTTAGTGCAGTTTCATTATCTGAGATATATCACTATTAGGTGCCCAGGGCACATTATTATCTTCAAGCACCATTGAAATTATCAATAGTTTTGTTTTGACAATGTTAGATCACAAAGGCTTGATTTAAATTTAGACCAATTCATAATGTATCTAGAAAGGGTTACAAATCAGTTAATAAAGTCAAAATATTACAATGTTTTGGATAACTCAGTTTTATCTGTTGTTACCAAGATAAAATTTGCATATTATATTCCCTATTTACAAAGTACTACTAATCCCAGTACTTTGCTTAGTAACTAAATGGTCCAATTACAGATCAAATCAAATTTCCAGATATGCTAAGGCAGTGGTGGCGAACCTTTTAAAGACTGAGTGCCCAAACTGCAACCCAAAACCCACTTATGTATTGCTGGGTGCTGGGTGGGTGTGGCCCACTGGGTGGGTGTGACCACAGGGGTCATGGCAGACTGGGTGGGTGTGGCCAGCTCAATGTTGCTTCTGGGAAGGGATGCCTGTGGGGGTTGGACAGGGTTGGGGCAAATCCAGGGGGTTTCTGGCAGGTGGGGCAGTGGGCAGGATCATCAGTCTTGCTCAGCTGATGGCTTGGGGGGAAGAGGGCAGCTACACCCCCTCCCAAATGCTGCCATCTCACGAAAGCAGGATGAAAACTCCAAAAAGCGACAAGGAAAAAAAGTTAAAACAGAAGAGTGTCTCGCGATGGTTTTCTTCCTGGGGGGTGGGGGGCATGGGGGAAGCTCCTGAGTCCCGCAGCTCTTCTGAAGGGGAGAGGAGGAGAATGGGGAGGGCCTGTGCCGGGATCAGGGCTCCTCGTGCCTTCCACTGCCTGCCTGCACTCTTCTCTGCAGATGCCATGGCTCCGCTTGCCTGGCAAGGTGGGGGCGTGCTCGCGCTCAGGGACGCACGTGAGGCTGCTGCCTCATTTTCCATGCCAGGGCTGGACTGGGCTGGGCGCGGAGCCTCCTCACCGCTTCTTCCCCCATGGACATCAGGAGTGCCCACTCCACCTACTGCCCATCCCGGGGCAGCTGCTGCCATCCGGCACTCTCCAGCCTCCCTTCAGGCTCCCTCGGCCTCTCCCCCCCTCCAGGCTGGGGCTGGTCAGATTCCCCTCATGGGCAGCACTGTGCCTGTCCCCGGCCAGCCCTCTTCTTCCATCCTCCGGCAGGTGGACTGCGGCTTACCAAGCTGGGCGGCACCTCTCCCCACATGTGTCCTCAGGTGGAGGAGCTGGGTAGCCGCGGCTCTTGCTTCCCTTCAGCCTCCATCTGCCTGAGGGCTGAGCTCGATGTGCCCGACTGGCCAGCAATGGACTGGAGAGCACGGGATGGCTGCAGCTGCCCTGGGATGCAGGGTAGGTGGGGTGGGTGCTTCTGATGTCCACAGGGGAAGAAGCAGCATGGAGGCTCTGTGCCCAGTCCAGCCTAGCCAGCACAGCATGGTAAGCCGTGGTCTGTCCGCAGAAGGAGGAGGGTGGAGGAGGAGGGCTGGCTGGGGATGGGCACAGCACTGCCCACGGGGGGAATCTGACCAACCTGGAGGGGGGAGAGGCTGAGGGAGCCTGAAGGGAGACAGGCATGGTGCTCGGGGGTAGCTACTCTCCCCCTCCCCCCGTGCTCCTCTAGAAGGGCTGGCTGGCTTCGGCGTCACCTGGATAGGCCTGGCCGCGCATCTGCCCAGCCTTCCTTCCTTCCTTCCTTCCTTCCTTCCTTCATTCCTTCCTTCCTTCCTTCGTTCCTTCCTTCCTTCCTTCCTTCCTTCCTTCCTTCCTTCCTTCCTTCCTTCCTTCCTTCCTTCCTTCCTTCCTTCCTTCTCCCTCCCTCCCCTCCTTCCTTCCTCCCCCCTTCTCTCTCCCTTTCTCCAAACTTATGTGTCCTTCTCCCACTAGCCTTCTGCAAAGCGCAAACGGACACCGCGTCCTACTTGTCTTCTCCAAACACAAGCCCACCATTGCTTCCAAAGGCCGTCTGCTCACTCACTTGCTCTCTTGCTGCACTCCCGCTAAAACCTGCTTTTATAGGTTTCCTTCTCCCCTCCCAGCTCTCGCAGCTGTTCCCGTGAGAGCGCTGCTGGATTCGGTTTCCGTGCCCCCTCCAGTTCCCACTAGTCAGGCACACGTGGAGAGGGGGAGGGGAGCGTCTCTCTGGCACGCGTGCTGACAGAAAGGGCTCTGCATGCCCAGTCTGGCATGCGTGCCATAGGTTCGCCACCACGGTGCTAAGGCAACAACTCCTAACGTTCCCTTGAAGTTTGGAGTTGTAGCCCCAATCAATTTGTAAAGTAAAATATTGAAAAAGTTGATTGTTTGGTTGGTCATTCAGTGCTTTGTGTCTCAAAATCTGCTATATAATCCTTTATTTAAATTTAGAAGTATTTGGGATCAAATATTTCCACCCCTTCCCTTTATATGAGATAGATAAAGGATACATTGGAATCCCAGGCTAGTATATATCAATCCTGTAAGTGAGAACAGATTTTGAAAACTTTGTAACCATATTCCCAGCATGATGCAATATAGTTTTGAACATAGCAATTGCTAATTGAAAAACCTGGCTCATAAATCAATTTGTGTATTCACAGTATATATTGTATTAATTAAAATGTTAAATTATTGTAGAACTTAAATTACTGTTGTGTCTTTTGATCCATGTGCATTTGACAGTTTTTCAATTTTCACTGATAGAGACATTTTATTTAAATGAGATGTATAAAGTAGAGCTGCTACAAAGCCAACATTTATCTGAGCAAGGCAAGCTATTGCTTATTGGATAATTTGACTCTTTTATAGCATAGTAAAAGCTGTAAAGTGAACGGTATGACCTCTTTGGTCAATGCTAATCCATAACAGTTTACTCTTCATTTAGTCAAGTATAGGCATCATGTTAAGAGTATAAAATATGAGAGCAGATCTAATTGTAAGTGACTGGTATGCTAGAGGATCCCTGAGTCAAATATCAGTCAGTATAGTAATCCTAAGTGGACTTAAAAAGAAAGAGGCAGGCTATATGATCATGTGACTTTATTACTGACCTAGCTATGATATATGCCATGCCATGCCATGCCATAATATGATAATTGTAACAGAATATAGTAAATATCTCACAACAAGATAATAACTTATGGTCAGATTGATCTGCTTAATTATTTATAAATAAATTGATTATGTGCTATCAATGATCCTTAGCAATCACTTAAGTCAATTTTCTTCATGACAATTTTCTTCTGTCCTCAACCTGATTCTTTAGTTCTTCTAACGGGGTGTCCATAACCCCTGTAGCTGAGTTTATGCACCTTACTGTTCTCCTCTTTCCTTCCCCCTTTCCTAGCATTCAGAAGAGAGCTAAGTGTTCACATAACAAATATGGTAACACATATGTCAAAAATATGATAATTTGAGAGTGATAATTTGTGCCTTGAGTCAGAACTCTGGATTGATTTGTTTGATGATTCATTTTTGTTTTCTTGATTGTTCATGGAGTTTTCTCCAACATCAAATTTGAAAATATGCTTTCTATCCATCTTCTTCAAAGTCCGATTTTCAGTTCCATAAGGTATCACTGGGAATACCATTGCCTGCACTTGTCAATGCTGTGACAATGGATGTTCCCACTCTGACAACTAAGGGAAATTACAACCATTCTTACTCTGCTTTCAGCATGCCACAATAATAATGCAACTCCGTGGGAACTCAAGGACACAAATTCTTACTCTGCTTTCAGCATGCTTTTTCTGCTCTTTAGGAATCAGATGTAGAAGGAGGGAATGGGTGAATGCTTGAGCTCAGCTAGCCACAATAATAATGCAACTCTGTGGGAACTCAAGGACACAAACTGATAATGTTTTGGCCGGGCTGAGGAGCTAGAGAGGGAGCCCACGCTTCAGGCTAGTTGGAGAATGTGATTTATGACTGCTTCCAGAGGGTAGGAATTGCAACTTGTTACTTTGTATCTGGGGGAAGGGAATTTAGTTTTGGGTTCAACTATGTAGTGCTGATACTTTGTTTCCTGAATAAAATGTTATTTAAGAAAGAATTCTTGCCTTGAAGTTCTTTAATGGGATTCATCTATCGGAACCATGACAGCACTGTTTTGATCTTTGTAGATATAGACACATCATGGTATCTGATCTTTTCCAAGGTCTTCATCACTGCTTTACCGATTGCTAATCTTTTGGTATATTTCTTGATTGTTTATTCCTTTACTATTGATGGTTGATCCTAAAAGGCAGAATCTTTTTACTGCAATTCCCAATTAGAACAGTCAAGATCATTTTAGGGGCTATCTAAATCTTTCTATCAGTTTTTCTCATTTGTAATATGGAGACAGTATTATTGATGTATCCTACACAGTTGTCAACTATTTTTTTAAAGACTTCTTTCCAATATGACTTCATCTATAAACTTTAAGCATCTTTGTAAGTCTCAAAAACTCTGATTTGGAATTTGAATCCAATGGGTATTTGTGACAAAGGATTCCTTTTAAACCTATTTCAGTAATTCATCCAGAATTGATTTGGATGATAATCCATAGGTAATACTCTACTAAAATTACATTACATAAATTGTAACCTTATTAAATTATATTTATTGAGCTAAAAGCAAATTATTTCAGGCTACCATTTCTGATAATAATGTCCAATTAATCTTTTAGCTAGAAGTTTTTGTTAGATCCTACAAGTAAACCCTCGGTTTACAGCTATTCATTTAGCAATCATTCAAAGTTACAACAGCATGGAAAAATGTGAATTACAACCAGCCCTTGCACTATCAACCATCACAATATATCCACGATCATATGCTCAAAATCTGGCCACATGACAACCGGAATGTATTTACGATGAATGCTGCATCCTGAGGTCATGTGTGTTGACCATTTGCAACCTTCCCAGCCAGCTTCCCACAAGCAAACTCAATGGAGGAAGCTGCACTTGCTTATTGATCTCACGATTCACTTAACAACTACAAAAGTTACACGATTGCTTAACAACCAGGGCAGAAAAAGTAATAAAATTCGGCATGACGTACTTAATAACCACCTTGCTTAGCAATGGAAATTCTGGTCCTGATTGTGGATGTAAATTGAGGACTACCTATAATAACAAAAAGCTGTCAAAAGGAGTTAAGAGTTCTTTATAGTCTAAAATCACAGTCTGGGTCAGATTTGTATTGCTTTATGCGGGACTTTGGATTTGAACAGACTGAATTTTATATCACAATTGCAAACTACTGTCTTTTCTGAAAATAAGACCTGGTCTTATATTTTGTTTGACTCCAAAAGAGGTACCAGGTCTTATTTTCAGGGGGTGTCTTTTCCATGGTTTCACCTCACAGTGGTGGCACTGACAGCCCCACCCAGCCAGCCCAAAGGAAATGCCTCTACAGCTGGTGTGGGGTGCATGGATCAGCTCCACCCCCTCAGTCCCCCACCCCTGCCCTAGCTTGATTTTTAGGCATGCGCCTCACCCCAAAACTAGGGCTTATTTTGAGGTAGGCCTTATATTAGGCCCACCCCCAAAATCAAGCTAGGGTTTATTTTGGGGGTAGGTCTTACTTTCAGAGAAAATCGGTACTTGTAAGGGCCACGGATTACTTTATTAGCCCAGGACTTTCTTTGCAGTAATATAGCTTCATTTCTTTAGAAAATATCTAACAATCAAGATTCAGTTGAGATTCATTATCTTATGAGATAATCTATAGATCAGTGTTTCTCAACCTTAGCCATTTTAAGATATGTGGACTTCCTTCCAGAATTCCCCAGGCACCCAATGCTGGAGTATTCTGGGAGTTGAAGTTCACACATCTTAAAATGGCTAAGGTTGAGAAACTTTGCTATAGATCAGGGGTGTCAAACTGCCGGCCTGTGGGCCGGTTGCATCATGCAGAGTCCGCGCCCAGCCCAGCTCCGGCAATGCAAAAAAAGCCGCGATACATCACGTGACGTGGCGAGTTTGACACCCATGCTATAGATGATACAGTGACTAAACTATGGGAGTAGGTATCTTCTGAAATGTGTAGTTCAGTGGTTCTCAACCTTTTTAATGCCGTGACCCCCAACCGGTCGTAAGTCGAGGACTAAACCGGTCGTAAGTCGAGGACTAAACCGGTCATAAGTCAAGGACTACCCAACCGGTCGTAAGTCGAGGACTTTCCCTGCCTGGGAGCGCCACGCATGCGTGGTTCCGCCCCTGTGCCGGCCGAGGCGTAGCTGGCAAGCGGCAGAGACGGAGCAGGCCGACCACCAGCTGGCCCAGCCCAAGGGAGGTAAGGCACCCGCCGGAAAAGGGGAAAAAAATGGCGGACAGCCTTGCTTGGCGACCCCCGTGAAATGGTCGATCGACCCCAAATGGGGTCACGACCCATAGGTTGAGAACCGCTGGTGTACTTGAATGTTTTGAACTGTATACAGATTTTATATTATTTGAGTCTGTGGAAGAAAAAAAGAAACACTGCTTGTTTGGAATTCAGATGAAAGGACTGAAAGCATTTGCTGCCTCCGTCTTTTTAATAAGCATTGTGTATACTGACAAGTGAAACAGAAGTTGATACATCATTTTGGATCTTAGAGTTACTAATGGGTATAAAAATAATAAAAGAGCCAATATATAATCAACAGATAAGCTTAGAAGACTAGTTTGCAAAATAAAGAATGAAGGGTGGGAGGTTTTTTTTTTGTTTCCATTCAACCAGTCTCCCACTAATCAAAGCTAGCATGTATCTATACCTACAATGAACTTGTTCTGACTTGTTTTGTCTGCCTTTATAAAATTAAAGAAGAATAGATACTCACCCAAGCATTCCAAACCTAAAAACAAATTTGAAAAAAAAAAATTGCTACAACATGTTGAGCGATGGATTGTTAAAAAAGCTACTAAGAAACACGGTGATCAATTATTTTTGTCAGGAAAAAAATAATGCCTCTTCTATTTTTTTAATTTTCTCCTCTCCTTTGTTGCTAGCCCCTTCCTTGCCTTCCTCCAAAGAACATGTACCTGCTTCAGTTTTACTATTGTCATCAAAACATTCCATTGGTATGAAGTGTCCTGCTTTGTTCTCCAGATAATGCTATTATATAATGCAGTAGAATTATATGAATCATATTCGAATGCTCAGAAAGTTAGCTTAAAAGATTGGGGAGAGGTGGAAGACACACAGAGTAATGAAAGTAAGCTGCCATCGGCATAAGGCAAAACTATAGCAGGTGAGCCAACGAACACGATCAGCTATGGCAGAGACCCTAATAACACACACTCCACTACTTCAAACCTTGGAAGCATGACAGCTGTGAAAAAAAGGAGTGCCAACAGGGAGAAGATATATACATGCACACACACATGCAAGACAGGAAATGCTTTAGTATGTATTAATACAAATAAAGCAAGAGATATTGAACTTAGAAAAGGACACACACACACACACAGAGTGGAGAGGATTGTATAGAAAGGGAATGAATTATTCATTATATTTAAAGAAAGATTGCCTTGGAAATGTTTGGTAATGCACTCCCTGTGTAGATTTAAATGCTTATTGTTTTCACGTTTAGAGCAACAGAAATTTAATTCAACATTTTCATGACAGTTTCTTTTTTAAAAATGCTTATTGCCAAAGAAACATTATTTAACTTTTGATGAGGATGCTTTATATTCAGAAAATATTGTTTAGTTTTCAAAGAAGATAAGCAGAATGATCTAACCATAAAAAGACAAGGGTTTTATAGCATGAAGAAACAATTTGGTTTAGTTTAGTTTTTTTTTTAAAACCTACTGCAGACAAAAATCAACCTCATAGAAAAGGGGGAATAAGATTAGATTTTATGAATGTTATAAACTCCATAGGACACCAGCACAATGTAGGTTAGGAAAGCCATTGTAGCAACGCGCTCTGTATGCAATCAGAAGCCAATTGTTAGTGGACTGTGTACAAGCACATACTGTGCTCAATGATCTGATGAGGTATTATGGATATGATGCAGAGAGACCTTGTGGATTAGAACCTCACCATTTGTTAAAAAAGTGAAAGCAACTTAACATTTACACTGAGCTTGTCTGAAAAGTGACTGCTCTTTGGATGGTAAGCTGAAGAGAGAGTATTTTCTTTACTGTTTTATTGCTTTGGGGAATTTATGGTATAGTTGAAAATTGAGCTGGGGTTGAGAACTTGATGTAAGTGCATGGGGGAATTTGCCATTCCTAAGTTGCATTATCTTAAATCTTCTACACCACACCTATGTTATTAATTCTGTGTGTAATGTGAAAAAAAGTTTATGCAAAACAAGTATATTATTATAAAACTTTAAAAAATGGAAGAGGAATAGCTTATTAAAATATAG
>NW_015386171.1:569107-597742 GCF_001527695.2 Protobothrops mucrosquamatus | reverse complement strand
TATATATATATATATATATATATATATATATATATATATATATATATATATATATATATATATATATATATATATATATATATATATATATATATATATGCTTATATATGTTCCATATATATATATATATGCTTACTCCCCACCCTTCTTTCCACTTCCAGCTTTAGTGAAGTGATGCAGGTTGTAGTTATGATGTGAAAGTAATCCTATTCACATAGGCTACAGATTCCTATACTTGACACTACTTATTTTAGGAGCAACTCTTATCGTAATACTTTGAAATTACAGCACTATTGAACACTAAAATACTCGGAGATAAATAATCCCTATCTAACATACAAACAGGGAATGGGACAATCAATATATCAGTATTACAGTTGATAACAGAAAGTTTTAAAATATGGAACAACAGAGGATATTAATATGAACAAATCTGACAGTCCAGTTCCAGCATCTACATTAATAGGGTTAAGAGTTTCACTGGCCTGCAGCTATATTCTTTAATTGATGGGAGGGCAGGATAGGTGATCCCCTCTTGGCTTGGCCCCAAACAATATCGTTTTGTCTAGAGGACAGAGAGGCAGAAACAGCAATTTGGCCTGCTGAAAAATGATGTTTTGTGTATTGAGAGTGACCTGCTTCTTCCAGTTTCTAATATTAGAGGGTTTAGCTTGTGGAAGTAGAGTAACTGATAGGAAATCAGAGGTAAGAAGTGAAGAAAATTAACATGGGAGGCCTGTTCGAGAGAAATTTTGGTCACATCATGTGAGTCCTAAAATTTTAACCAAATCCATAATAGTGAGGATTCTAGAAAATGAAATCTGTTCCCTGTGACTTGATTTTCTATGTGATCACTCCCAGTTTATATGGGAGAAATGGAGATCTTTATCCTATTTACAATCCAGGATTCACTATATTGTTGAATGTATCAATTCCAAGTATCACTTACATTTCAGATGTTTTGCTTTGAAGCATGAACATATTTTGCGTTTATACAGGAATGTAACAAAATAAATAACATGCCAAAAATTTCAGCCATGGAGCATTAGCCTCTATTTACGTAGGAACAATAGATACTTTTAAAAATGGTGTGTGTGTGTGTGTATGTATACCCTGGCATCATCAGACAAAATTATGCCATAATGCCCAGAACTGAAAAAAATTGCCAATTGTGTACCAGGAAAGAGATAAGTTGAAAAGATCCAAATAATATTTCCTCAGAAGAATATACTGCTGTGCATAATAATTTATTGAAATCAGGTAACATCCTCTAACTGATCAGTTAGTTCAAATAAGTGCTGCTAAATAACTTTCAAATTTTGTAAGATTATCTGGGACACTACACATCCTCTTCATGACCTGTTTTCCTTATTACCTTCTGGGAGGAGGCTTAGTGGTATCTGTAGCAGAACATCCAGATTCAGCCATAGTTTCATTCCATACAGCATTAACCTTGTGACCTCTCAAGCTTCCTCCTTCCATTATATTTTCAAGGTGGACAGAACTTAATATTTATTTGCTATGTATATGTAGGAGTGTGGGTCTATACATATGTTGTACATAGTATGTTTAGGTGTGCGTCATGTATGTGTTTCACTTTGAGAGTGGGCAACTAAATTTCATTTTTGATGTGTGCCGTTGTACTCACAGTAAAAAAATGACAATAAAGGTTATCTTATCTTATCTTAAATGGAATTGATGCTCCCAAGCTGCAAGACTGGGCCTTTGTGAATTGCTTTGTGTCAAGGATCATTTGAAAAATTTCTAAACAGGCAATTATTGTTCAATGCTGCTACATGAGCTTTAATAAGTGTGAGCATGCTTAGGACTCAGCATTGCATTTTATGTTTTGCCAGTTTGCCTACTAGCAATCTGATGAGCAGAACCTCCAAGGCAGAGAGGTGCAAGTCTGTGCCCAACAATCCCCTTTTGTTTTTGCAGATGTTTAGGCTTAAAGCGGTGTTGTGGAGCTCTGGCTCTGTTTGTACTTGCATGCTGCTATTCTCTGCTCATTGTCTAAACCTGTGTGCATTGTTCTCCTTGACAGGTGATAACTATCCTGTGCAGTTCATTCCATCAACAATGGCAGCTGCTGCTGCTTCTGGACTCAGCCCTTTACAGCTCCAGGTATGTGCCAGAATAAAAATATGTGGGCTCAAAGCCAGTACTTTAGTGGAAAACTGCTAACCAGCTGTATGCTAAGTAATGGCTTGAATGTTAAGTAATTTTTTAAGCACAGCCCCAGAAGGATTAACACCTTATGTACTAAATATGCTGCAAACAGAGCGGCATGTGTCAAGCTTGATGCTGGGAAATGCAGCCAACTTTGTATTTTTATCAATTACTTAATAATTTCTGGCACAATCCAATCTATGCTTAAGCACTTTTGATTTGGTGGGAGAATTAAGCAACCCTTTAAGCCTTTTCTTCAACTGAAAGGTGTTTGAAAGGTACTTAAGTTGTGCTGGGTGTGTATGTGGAGAGTGGATGGAAGAAACAAGTAGCTCTTATTGGAATTGAGGTTCAAAATATTTTATTTCTCTTAAGCTTTTTCCAGATGTAGCCTTTTTAGATTTTGCTACTCATAGTGGGCGTCTGAAAAATGTCGATTTCTCCTTCTTTTGGGCTTTGTAATGACTGTTTCCTAAACTGTTCACTTGCAGCTTCTGTATTTATGGAATCTCAGTCTTTCCATGCGTTAAGTTGGTTGGATGCCAGCAGCCATCAGGAGTCTGAGTTTGGTCCCTTGCTAGGTCATTTATTTATTTTTGTCATAGGGGGAACTAAATGTTGTGTGAAAATGATTTATATTCCAATTTATTATATAGCCTTTTAATATTCCCCAAGAAAAGGCACAATAGAGTCAAATAATGAAGTAGCAGTCAAAAGCTTATAAAGTGGGTGTGTTTAGCAATCGTATTAGAGGTTTACCTTTTGGTTATTTAAATGTTGTAGCTAATGCCTCTTGTAATTATTATCAACCAAAATTATAGTAGTGTTAGTAGTGGCAAACATTATAGTTTAGTTGGAGGCAAATAGATTTACTTAATTGCCAGCTTGTTTGGATTACAGAATATTTTAAAACATAATCAAAAAACCTAGCCTTAGTGGTTGCAGAATTTTTTTTTAAGGATGCTGATAAATGAAAAGAGAAATTTGCTCAATTATCATTTTTTTTTGTGCAGAATTGGATGGAATCTAAGAAAAGAGAAGCAGCATTTGAAAGGTGTAATTTTCCAGTTTTAGAAATGATTCCAAAATCCATATTGTAAGGAAAAATGTAATCAATACATATATCAGAGTAAATAATTACAAGAATATCAGGAAAAAAATGGATATAGTTAAGTTTAAACATTTTTAATGTAAACATCCAAACCTACTGAAGAAAAAGTACACCTGAATTTAAGACTAAAAAAATCAATATTTCATTTTAATTGTATTTTAAACTTAGTATTTTGTATGGTTTGTCTGTTTTTTAACTTGCTGTAAGCCGCCCTGAGTCCGCTAGGAGAAGGGCGGGGTATAAATTGAATAAAACTAAAACTAAACTAAAACTAAACTAAACTAAACTAAGACTAGAGATAAGAGAAACTGAGAAAAATCAGTTCCACTTATTACAAGTCAGTTCTGTTTCTGATAGGGTCATGTATGGTGGCTGTTGAATGGAGTAGGAAAAAACAACTGAAGACTTCACCTGTTTATGTACAACAGCTCCCTAGCTAATTTGTATTATTGATCTGATCTATCACTTTGAATTGGAAATGGTGAAAGACATCAACAAATAATCAAATGGGTATCCTACTTATTTGTTTTAGGTTTATTTTAAAGGACATTTTCTTGTTCAGTTCTTCCCCTACCTTCAAGAGACATTTATATCTTTTCTTTCTGAGAAAGTTCTTTAAAAGAAGGCTGAAGTTTTATAGCAGTTAAGGGGAAAAGATCATGATATGTTTTCCTGGAATTCCTTCTATAAAGGGATGGTTGTTCTCTACTGGGTTGTCATACTCTTTTGTGATTGAGGAGGGATCTTAAAAAATCATATTTTCCTACTAATAATATATGCTATCCATGATACATTACCTTGTTTCTTTTCTGAGCATAGGACTTTTGTAACTTTTAAACTTTGTCTAAGAAAAGCCACATTTCAATCTGGCAATTTTTATTTACTGTATATCCAGTATTTATAATGGGTACCTCAGTGTCTCAATTTGATTAGAGCAGGCATGTCAAACTGCCGGCCCACGGGCCAGATGTGTCACACCGAAACCACGCCCACCTCATTGCCGGCAATGGGGAAAAAGTCACGATACCTCGTGCGACATCACGTGACATTGCGAGTTTGATATGCCTGGATTAGAGAATCCTTGTTCTTGAGTTGTAAGAACGATCAATTTTTATGCATCGAAGTTTTCTAACATTTAACAGAACTTGTTCTTAAAATGATTCTTAAACCTGAGCTATTTCTGTGAAATAATCCTGTCAAGATTTGGTAAACTGGAACTGCTGATCATATCTTATTTTCTTCTTTTGAAATACTCTACTTCCCCAATAGAAATTGCATAACACATATTGTATTGTGACACTATTGTATATCTAAGAAGAACTGAAGCAACACACACAGGCCCAAACACAGTTATTCTTTCTGAAGAATTTGCTGAGATTTGCTGATTGAACTCTACTAACAGCTATAGCTCTTTCAAGTTACGGTGCTCTGAAAGGTATCACTAATCTATAGCATCTCCTAGTGCACATAACAATGTCTTTCAGCATGGTAGACAACTTGGTGCTTTCCAGATATTGTGTTTTATATCTCCCAGTCATTTCAGTATATTCAATGGCAAGGTATTGTGAACTATAATCCAAATATCTGAAAGTCTAAGTTTTTTCAGAGACTAAAGTTAAGTAGTCTTTTGCCATGTATCCTAAAGAAGAGAAATGTGTGGTCCACTGAGTAATTCAGAAAACTATTATCTGTAAGCAAGTGCTCTAGAATAGCATGGGCTATCCTGAAAGTTGTAATTCATTAGTTTATTAGCTGAGGTCCAGAATATTGCATGATCTAGATCATTTTCTGGATGACAGCATAAGGAATTCTATTCAGTACAATTCCTGATTAAAATAGTCACAATGAGCTACCGTCTAATCTGTGAGCCATTCAAAGTAGCAGAAGAGTTACTCTTTTTAAAGGCTTTTGTCCACTTTGCTTCTCAGAACCAACAGCTGTGGAGAAAATTGTGATGTATCCATTTTAAATATACAGGATTAAAGACTGAAAAGTACATAGAAATTTACATACAAGTCTAATGTACCTGTCTTTCTCATACTGATCTTTTTCATTGTTTTATTACTCTCACAAGACCATGACTCCAAAAGTGCAGGCATTCAGTCCTTAAAAGGAAAGGGATTTGGAAAAAAAAGAAAAGAATAAACATTAAACTTGAATTAATAATAAGGGGATCAAATTCTAACAACCCCTTGACTACTTTCAGCGTTGAGGAATCACATCAGGGCTCTCTCTTCTTCCCATCAGTGTTTGAATTAACTAATTAATGAGAAGGTTTAGCTATATGTCCCAGTGCAATAATCTGATAGCCCCTTCTCCCCTGGGCTTAGAAAGGCTGAGCTTTATTATATCTTTTTTTTTTTGAGAGAGAGAGAGAGCTTTGCATCATTTTGCCTTCTATCCTTCAAAGCAAAGCAAAAGAAGCAGTGATATGGGTGTGTATACATGTATATAAAACGGGAGGGGGAGAGGAAGAAGGACAAGGAAAAAAAGAGGCAATTATGTTAACTGGATTTGTCCTAAACAAAATGTTCTTTAGAAGTGTGCATGGAGGCCGAGGGGAGGGTGAGAGAGTAAAAACCAACCTATAACTTCTCCTTTATATCCCTGATGCTTCCTGAGTAATTTGTCCTTCAAAGTTTATCATGTATAACATTAATGAGCCTTGGCAACTTTAGCCCTGATTGCAGCTGTATGCTGAAAGTTTTCATCACCAGTGAAATTAAACAACACCCGCCACAAAAGCCTGTCCAGCCGGCTTCTTTATTCTCTCCCTCTTCTCTCTTCTTTGCTCTGCACCACGTAACGACCTTTTGTTATACCACAGGGTGCAGATCCAAAGTATTGCTGAAGCATTGCAGCGCCTGCCTCAGGGGTACAATATTAGCGGTATGAAGGCCAAAGAATGCTATTTTTAGTTGAACAGTTCGGCAGATGGAGGCAGGAATACTCATATATCTGAAGGTTGAGGGTTTGAACCATTAATTTTGATAATGTATTTAACCCTGGGAACAATCAGAAACTGTAACTCTAAGGTTACAATGCTTTTGACCTTTAGAGAACAGAGGGCACTCGGTACAGTAAACAATATATTACATTTCTACTTATTCTAATTCTCTCACACATATAAATTTCAGGACAGGGTTGACATTTGCTTTCCTCAGCTATTTTCGTGCAGGCCCTTAAAGTAAGTAGAAAAGAATGTGCAGGAGAGAGGCCGCTGTAATGCGACAGTCATGTAAATATGGCCTTTAAATAGCTAAGGCATTAAATGTAGCCTTTTATGAAGAAATATTATTCTCAAGAACCAGCATCTCATTTGTTCCTCCCTCTCTCCCCCACCCCCCACCCCGTGGAAAAGTTGGTATATGAGCCGTGTCTCTTTAGGCATTTCCTGTGTATTGCTGCAAGCTTAAAGCAATTTTTATTGGGGTTAATGCTATGCAATAGGCTATTCTAGAGAAAAGACAATTGGGTTTGGCTTCCGCCTTTCATTGTGTAAATGGGTCGTACCTGTTTGTGGCTTTGTGAAATGGGACACACTCCACCACAGCAAATACAGCAGTTAGATATCACACAGCTTAAGTATTCCTAATTAAAGTATCTCCATGTGTCAGCATATTGGTAATGTTTTATTTTAATCCATTTATTTTGTTTATGAAACACTGACATATGTTTAGATTGTGAAATATATGAGCCTTAAAAATCACTTTATTGAGGAAAATTAATTCCTACAATGCTGTCTGGGTAATGTGTTCACTCACCCAGTCAGTCACTGGCGGGCCTGCCACTCTTAATGTTGCTTAGACACACTTTAACAGTTTTATCTGACATAACATTTCTCTGATGCAGCCAGCAATAATAATTTCCCCCCACAAATGCTAACAGGGGTTTCCTTTATTTTTATTTGCAATCCAGTAAAGAATTGGGGTTTGGGGAGAAAGCGGAAAAAGAGATGGGAAGACTGTGTAAAAGATTCAAGTAAGACCAATCAAAATTAAAACCGGCTTCCTACCTTTTCAAAGTTTGACACTGCAATTTGTTTTTCAGCAGGTAGATTTTCAGGTCAATGCTGTGAGTGACTGACTGTCAGCAGGAATTCCACCAAGACAAGTAATTTCACTTAGGGTATTAGTGACAGATTGCTCACTTCTTCGTATCACTAGAGAAAATAAACTTAATATTGTTACAGGCACAGTTTCTGTCTTCATTAGCCTTATAGAAACATTCTGCCTTGTGCGCTCTTTCTCTCTCTCAACCCCTCCCCCCTGATGAGCCTATTTTTCTATTATTTTAAACCAAATACTTCTGCTTATCATATCTCTGTTAAAGTGAATTTTTTTTGCCAAGATTACCACTGTAAAAGACAGTCTGCTTGAATAAGCCTGTCCAAGTCAAATACAATTTCAAGTAGATTTGTTTCAGAAATGTACAGTGTAGTTCAGAGAGAATTTGCAGAATAATTCATTTTTGAATAATAATCCCTTTGGACTCAGTCCGGTGAAAGTGACTTAGCTGTGAGTCACTTAAGTTTCATTTGGCTTCAGTGGGTCTATCTTTGATTTAAATCATTGACATCAGTGACAGTTAGAGGAGGGACTATTCAAGGCCACCAGCACGGTAGTTTTTTTCCCAAACGTAACTTGGAGATATTTCTTGCCTCTATACTTGTATACTCAGCTGCAGTGGAGATGATCAGAATCAAGGTAGAGGTTAACTGTGTTTGAGTGGAAGAAGATGGAGAAAGGAGTTGTAATAAGAAACTGGAATAAGTCTGAGTTTAAGTCCCTTCCTTCCTTCCTTCCTTCCTTCCTTCCTTCCTTCCTTCCTTCCTTCCTTCCTTCCTTCCTTCCTTCCTTCCTTCCTTCCTTCCTTCCTTCCTTAATTTATATAGTGACCCATATCTGTCAGATTCCAAAAACCAAGAGAGACATGCTTGGTCTTTACTGTTCTTCACCTAAAGCAGTTGTCTTTCAAATTAAAGCAAAATAATTGCATAATTAAAGATATACTCTGACAGGGGTCTTCAAACTTGGCCCTTTTATGACTTGTGGACTTCAACTCAAGAATTCCTCAGCCAAGCACACTGGCTGAGGAATTCTGGGAGTTGAAGTTCACAAGTCATAAAAGGGCCAAGTTTGAAGACCTCTGGTCTGAGAACTCTAAGGAGGAGCTCTCTTGACTCTTTTCCTTCCAACCAAGCTAAAGTTTGCTCTTTCTTGCTCCTCTGGAATGCAGCCCATCCCTTCAGTGAATCTGGATTACATTCCATCTCATCCACAAGCAAGTGTCTCTGGGCTGCTTACAGCAAAACTGAAACAATAAGCTGGGAAAAAAAAGATAGAATTTAATTGATAGAATTTAATTTCACTTTCCACTAATGCAACCTTCTCAACTCAAAATATGGTTTAAATTCTGCTCAGTTTCCAAACAAGGCACTTTCAAATAATAGCTTAGCAAATTCATTTGACCAGAGTTATCTTTAAATCATTATCTCACATGCATAGAATGAAGCCAATTTTCATAGAGAATTAGTTAAAAATATGTTAATATGTTGCTTGGGTTTGTTCAGGCTCATCCTTGATGTGATAAACAATAATGGATATGTGTGAAACTTACCTTTCTGCTCTGTTAGTGCTTTAAGTCATCATAATTAAGATTTTCTGAGTGCATAGTTTCATACCAATCTGTGGGGCCTGAAGGGATACAGTAGATTAAGTAACTCACATAGCCATTTTCCTGCAATAAATATGAGTACCTTGTGTGGAAAATTACTTACTGTTTCCATGCTCCCACATGAGTAATTATTCTTCAAGTGGAAATCATGAATGTCCTGTCTAGATGTGATCTGGACAATAGTGGAATTGTGAATGGCTGTAGGTAATTCTAGATCCTGGACTGGGCCTTTTCCAGTTCAAGATTACTGAATGGAATTATAGGATTTAAAATTTATTTATTCACAAAACAAAACAGGTTTAATAATGAACCAAAGTTAGAAATAAAATTAAAAAAATAATAAAAATAAAAAGGCAACGATAGAAGTTTAGGATTTTAATATTTATGCCGGCTTTAGACAGTCTGCCAGATACGAGAACCAATGCTGCAGACTCTGATTCCCTCCTATCTCAAAAGAGGGCTCTAATAGCTTACTGGATCAAACCTCTTTCAAACCCAAAGACATTGACAATGTATAACATATGCTAATTCCTTTTGAGAAGTTTTGAGTCTAGCAAATTGAAAGATAATTAATGTTGATCTTAGCTTTGAGTCTAACAGTTGGAATTTGGGTGTTTCTGTATTACAAATACAGTAGTAAACAAATTGCCTTCTGTTTTTAACCTTTCATGAGTGAAAACTTAATTGGGTATAATATGAACAATGATGTTTAAAAAAATTGTAACAGAAAGAACTTGCAAACATCATTATGCATCCCTATTATGCCAAGGCTCTGATATTGCTTATGAAATAATTGTAATATTAATGACTATCTTTAACATGATTACCTGAGTAGAGTAGTCCATGTAGTCCATTTCAGTGAAGGACCCAGTATTGTGTGAGTGTCAAGGCATTTAGAAAATTAAGAAAGAGTGAAGAGACTCTTGACTATGTAAAACATGTACAAGGACACACCAGTCCTTGTCCCGTCCAGTGAGTTTTAAAACCTCTGAAAGTCTTTGCTTGTACCCAGCATTCCTCCTGCTAGTGAATGTCCAGATTAACTCCCGGAGGAATTGCCTTCACAGTGTTCTTTTACATTTCTGTGCCAGATGCCTTACAGACTTTGTGAACTCTTTTGCTTGTGAAGTTTTCAAAAATAGCATACCTAAAAAAGCATTAAAAATTGTTTTCAGCTGAATACAAAGCAGAATATTTAATTCTGTTCATATGCAGAAATATTTATTAAGGTCAGAATGTAGTTATTTGAGCTCGAGTCGTTGAAGCCTGTGTCAAAAGAATAGTTTCCACATTTTAAAGATCTTAGCTAAGGGTACATTTAGAGCTTGCATTGGCTTTCTCTTCCTTCTGTTTTCAGCTGTTATCCTCACATGCTATATTAAAGCTGTTCCCACAGATCATTTTAAGATAATTTTGTTGTCATTATTGCAGAGGTCCTGAAAGGATTGGCGTGTATGCAGAAACCCTATAAAGTCTTTTCAGTCCTAGTTATAATATAATGGAAGTAATCAACTAAATATATAAATTCCAAGTAAGTAAATACCATGAACATTTAAACTCCACATCACAACTTCTGTAAATGCACAAGGAAAATCTAGGCTGAATATAGAATCATTCTAGGAAGAAATATCCACCTCGATAAGCAATGGAAAAGGAAGAGTTTAATTATAAGATGAGAGCATCAGTGTATATGTAACAACGGGATGACTGGTTTGTAAATGAAAGAGTCAGAAGGTCTTGCTTCATTGAGATATCTCAGTGGCACATACAGATTGATGCAACTGGTGTCAAAACAACTATTCCCAATTCATTTGTTTTCTCCAGTATTTGAGGCAGAACCTTCTCCTGTGTGAGCCTCCCAATATTAAGACGAGCAAAGAAAGTTTTATTAAGGCAGACAGAGGTGCTCTTGTCCAGCTGAAAGATTCATGTTGGCAGTTGTGATGTACTTATTAATTCAGTCTTGAATTTGGATGCCCAGGTTTTGGCAATGGCTGTTTGCATAACTCAGGCAATGTGCCAATTTTATCTGTTCCTGGAGATAGTACATTTACATATTATATTTGGCCCTGGTGATACATATCTTAGCTGCATTCCATTGGGCTACTGTAATGCACTCTGCATAGGGCTTTTTTTAAGTGTTTGGAAAATCCAGCTGATCCAGAAGGCTGTAGCCAGACAGACAGAAAGAACATGTGACTGACTCCCTTGTTGAAACAACCTCAGTGGCCACCAGCCTATTTCTAGACACAATTAAAAGTGCTGGTTATGATTTATAAAGCCCTGTACAACTTGGGAACCAAGTATTTGGGAGAAAAAAAATTCCCACGTGAGTCTGCCCAGGTTTTAAGTTCCTCAGAAAAAATTCTTTCCTCTGTCACACAACCATTGGAGACACATTTGATAGTGACTTGAAAGAAGGCCTTTTCAATAACTTCTCCCAGATTGAAAATTCTTGCCAAGAGAAATCAGATTAGCTTGGCTGTCCTTCCGCTGGCAAAGATGTATTTATTCAGTCAGGCTTTGGGTGTTTTAGCTAATTAGTCACTAAAGTGTTTTCATTTGGTTCTTTATTTGTTACATTTTAATATTTTTTATTATGCCTTTGTTATTTTAATCTTTTTTTTCCTGATATCTATCCTGAGTGATGCTTTTGGTGGAAAGATGCAAGCAAGGTAGCTTATTAAAGAAATCCAAAATAAAAAGTATATTGATGTTGACAGATTACAGAAAAAGAATAGTGGAATTCCATTATACCATTCCCATTGATATCCTACTGAATTGAATGATAGCTAAGAAGAAACAAAACTAGTTGGAACATCATATATGCTATTTTGTTATCCATATGGATAAAAAAGGTCGATCATGAATTACTTTGGAAATCAAAGGCAATAAACATCAGTTAACTTTTTGATTTTAAAGAATCATGTTTGCTTTTCCTGTTTCAGTTTCTTTACATTGGAGTAAAAGTCTACTGTATGGAAAGGAGTAGGATTAAGGCTACACTATGCATTTTCTGTAGATAAAGTCACTGAATGATTTCTAGGTTGGAATTATTTAAAAGTAGAAGTTGTACACCATGTTTGATTGCCTAGTTTAGAAACAATGCATACCCAGACTTTCCCTTGATATTTTATTTTCTCTGCCACACAAAAGCTACACTTTACATATAATATGTTTACCTATCAGATGACACTGCAGCCTCAGTGGGGAAAACCTTTTTTTTAATGATATGTTAATTGAATGGGATGCCAGAATGGCTTTTTTTCCTCCAGAAGTGCCCCAGCTGAGTGATAAAACTTCTCCTGATCAGTAGAGCCAGCAGATTTTTATAATATCCCTATCTGGTGTCTTCAGTTACTGCTAGTGAAAAATACCACAGCAATTGCAAGCTATCTTACAAATTAGAGCCAATAGCTATAGAAATAGCTATTGACATAGATAAATAAATTATGAATATCAAAATTTCATCTCTGGTGTTCTCAAATTTTATATACATTAACATATCTCCCTCTGTATTTGCAACTGAACTGATAGGTTATCTAATTTAATTTTCTGAGTTTATACTAGCAAGATTCCAGAACAGCAAAAATAAAAAGATTCTCAATCACTCAGGTCATGGATGCTCCAAAGGTGCTTTTCAAAAGGCAACTGGACTTGTTTGGTTGTTTCCTTGAAAATATTTCGCTTCTCATCCAAGAAGCTTCTTCAGTTCTTCTTACTCCATTGTTATTGTGGCCAGCAAATAAAACCGTAAGCCTAACTCTAACCCTCAGACTTTGTTAGGGCTTGACTTGAGATTTGAATTTGTTGTAGGTGGAAATTTAAATCTGATCTATAGTAAAATGATAGGGAAGACAGATTCAGGGCTTGTGAGGGTAACCTGTTGCCCTGAAGAGTTGCTAGAGAAAAAGTGAAAACTGAGGGATGAAATTGAGGAGGCAAAGAGCAGGGGGGAAAAACTCTGTAAGGAGAAAGCAGTATCAATCAGACCTAGTATATCAGTTAGGTAAAGGAAATAGAAAAGAAAAACCCAAGCAGAGAATTTTTGACCAGAATGGCAAAAGTATAAATGTAACACTTCACCTGTATCTCTCTTTCACTACCCTGAAATAGCTTTTTTATATGCTTACATCCTTATATAGAAGGGCATGCTTAGATGCTTTGCCCTCAACAATATTGATCAGAAAACTCAATAATATACCCTGTCAAGAGCACTTATGTGTATGTTTAGATAGTGAAACTGAAATACCCTATCTGTCACCATTGGAAGAAAGAGGTAGTTTCTCCTCTAATCACAAATTACTGACACATGTCCCAACAGTGGCTGTGTGGTTTCTATTAAATGAGGAAGATCACAAAGTTTTTCGGAAGGTGGTTAAATTCTGTGCAATAGCTATAACAGTCAGAAATAGACTACTGCAACCCAGAGTACAAATTGTACTCGGCAAAGGTTACCACATGAGAGGCAAGGGGGATGCCAGTTGTCAACTAAAAAAAAATAAATCAAAACTGGGTGGCATGGTCATTTATATAAGAAGATACTGAGATAAGGAAATATAATATTTGGAATATTTTTTTAAAAAAAATGGGGTGTGACTCTACGTGGAACTGTTTATAAGGGCACCTGGCCAGAAACCATCAAATCTGAATGTAGGTATGTTTAGGTTATGTTGTAATCAGATAGGTTGTATTATAATATGGGTTTTCCCCTCCTTTTTGATCTTTGACTGTAAATGCTTTAATAATGAAAAGGAGATATTAAAATTTGGCTTAGCCATTTTAAGTAACTAAAATGTTTTTATCACCATATAAGACAGCATATGACCTCCAAAGTCCCTTCCAACTATTATTATTATTATTATTATTATTATTATTATTATTATTATTATTATTATTATTATTATTATTATTATTATTATTATTATTATTATTATTATTATTATTGTTGTTGTTGTTGTTGTTGTTGTTGTTGTTGTTATATGCTATAAGGACTGACCATGGGAATAATCACACAGGGGAGTGAGTGAAAAGTCAGGCCAAAGAAGATACAGATGAAGAAGATACATTTAAAGAAATGCATTCTATGAACCTGCACTTATTTTAACCTTTAAAATGATTTTGTTAAAATGTGAACAAGCAAGCACTAAGATTATAAACTTTTAACTAGATGTGAGCAATACAAATAATAATACTTTGGGCTCATTTAGGATAGCAGCTCTGATCGATCACTTCTAAAGCACTGTATTAGGCTTTAGCTTATCCCCTCTGCAAGACTTGTAAGTATTGTCATTACTATGCCCATTTTATAAATGATTTGTGGAAATTGGCAGCTTGTCTAAGGTCACTGATTGAGCATGTCTGAAGAATTGTTGACTTCCTATTCAGATAAATTTTAAATTCAGCCTTTTCTCATGCCCCTTAATAGCCTTTTTCTTTTCTTGCAGATGAAAGGGAGGGGATGATTCCTAGTAATTTTAAAGCTCTTAAGCAACTTAACTGAGAGGCACTATAAACACATAAAAGAAGCATATGGTCACTCAGTTGAATGTTTGTTGCCTACAGAACAGGAACCTTTCAAACAATTTAGATGCAGAATCTGTTTTTAATCTTACCATGCCAAATCCCTCATTTAGGATGACAAGGAAGGTTAACCAACGCTAATTAATAAAGCAAGTTAATCAGCAGACTAAGTTATTGTGTGTGTGTGTTAGAACAATGATAGGAAGGTGACACCCCATTTCATCCCATTTCTTTGCAAGAGGATCTTTTCTTTAAAAATAAGATAGCACATGCAGTCCTAGGAAAACAATGTAAGAACGGGAGGAAATTAGAAAGCATTCTGCATATCACTTCATAAAGCCCCGGTGAAATGGGGGCAATTTCCATACTTCAGTTCCATCCTATTTCTATTCCCTAGCTTGCACCTTGGTCTCGGTGTATTCAGCATGTTGAATGCCAAGAGCTGAAGCAGCTGTTAGGCCATACTGGAAAGAAGCAGCCTGATGCATCCAGGACCTGGCTTTTCCTCTTGACATCTGGATGCTACTGGATTGTGAAGGCTGCCCGAGGCCAAGAGGCTGCAGGAGCCTTGCGGCTGTGAGTATAGGGTCTTTGCTGCTCTTTAAGTGATTAAGGCACTGAAGCAGCAATAATGCTGAATTATCGCTTGATTGCTTTCTTCTAAGGGATCTTGGGACAAAGAGATAGCCAAGGTGGAGTATTTACAGGAAAGTCATGTTCACAAAGACAAGGCTAATTGCTGTGTGTTTAAAATAAAGCCTTTCAACTTGGCTTAATCCTTAGATAGTTTGGGACAAGGGGGTGGGTGGGGGAAACGGACCCAGATCCCCTTTTTTGTTTCTTTTTCCTAGCAAAATGGTAAACAAAAATTGGATAGAGAAAAGCCAGATACTCATTTGAAAGCATTAGAGTGAAGAAGAGAAGACAAATTTCAGTTCATTCTCAAGGACAGGCGGCCAGCAAAATATGGCAACGTGAAATTCAAGGTGTATTGATATTTGTAGCAACAGGAGAGGGATTAAAAATGTAAAAATTGTAACAGCAGCAGAAAGGTTATGCAAGAACATTGGGCTTCATTGGCTCACCTTATTGAACGAAGATGGGGCTGCAGCTGAAGAAATCCTGTGTGCAGCAGCAGTTTGCAATGGTATTATTTAAAAACAAATCATTTGCCAAATAAAATACCATTTAAAAATGAAATGGGAAAAATGTATTTTTCCACCCTGCTACATTCTTCTGTGTATAATGCATTGAGAACAATATGTAATTAAAAATGGTCTCCCTGACAGATACTTTCCCCCCCATTTGAATAATCGTGGTTCTGTATTGAAGACCAATCTGTGGCTCTCAGTTAACCTCCACTATTCTAAAGGGGTTATATTTAATTAACACTGACTAAAGGCCTGACCTAAGAGGCAACTGAAAATGATTGAACTGCAGTTTCGTAGCCAGAGTCTAGTCAGCTGGGAGAGTAGTGGGGGGGGGGAATTAAAAAGCACCATTTACTGAAAAATTCCTTCCAACTAAGCTGTATTTCAATGGACCATTTAATGCTCAGATGGACAAAGGTATTACTTCAGTCATTGAATTGTATCAAACCCTTTCTCAGAGGCCCTGTTTTTTAAAAAAAACTCTACAGGAAAAGCAGTATTCATAGCAGAGCAGCACTCAGTCTGTTGGAAAAAAGAAAAAAAAGTGAAATGGGGTGAGACCTAGTGACCAAGTTACTGTGTACTTTTGCCTCATCCTCAGATGGGTTTCCTAAGAGATCTGCCGTTCTGATTTTCGGACCATCATAAAGTGTACAGCACAATGTTGTCTCAACTTCCATTCCCCTATTTATTACTTTGTCTCTTTTCATATGAAGCCCGGTCTGTATAAGCCAGGTCTCTAGGTATTGATGAGAACAATCAATATTTCTTAAAATAATTTGCCAAACTACTTTTCATCCTTGTTTCTTCTGGTTTTTTTGAAAGCTGACTTTAGGAATTCCTGTTCGGATTGCTGTGAGTTGGCAATAGATTAGATGGTGCTCAGTTTGGAGTTGAGCCAATGCTGGACCTGATTGGTTATTCCCCTGCTTCTTGAGCTTCCCTTCTGTGCAGAAGAGTGCCAAGCTGTGTGTGGATCTCCCCGTACCTGCCTTTCCCTTTGGGGCATTGGTCCCACCTCAATAATAGCTGTGTTTGTTTTCCCTCATGGATGCCATCCTGCATTCTGCTGCTTTGATTTTATGCAATCGCCTTATTTTTCTGATTCTTCTGGCTTTACATTTTTCAATTTTTTAATATTATACCAATGCTGTCACACTAAGCAGAGGCATCATTATCATCATCATCAAAATCATTTATTTTATTTATTTAGCGTATGGCATCTACAGAGGTCATGGAATCATCATCGTGTCTTAATATACTTATTGGACTGGCCCCTCTTTTCAACCCCCTTTGAACCCTTGCAATTAGCAGCCTTTTTAAGGAGCTTGATGCACAAGGCTTATCTAGAGTTTTTTCTTTGTAACTTGTGGAAGCAAGGGGAATATTGCATATGGAGGCAGATAGGAGAGGAAGGGGCTTCATGTAATCTAGAGAGACACGGAAAGGATACTTGCTAGAAATCGTAAGCACTGAATGTCAAAGGAGTTTTTAGAGAGGTGGGGAAATCACTATTTAGCCATCCTTAGATCAACTGTACTAATAAAGGAGAATATTTGTAGCTCAGGATTGACACGAGGAGTCCTTGGTGCTCTCTGAGCTTGCTCGTTTTCTTGAAAACATTTCATTACCCAAACTAGGTAACATCACTACCTAGTGATGTACTGACTAGCACTGATGATGTTACCTAATTTGGGTAATGGAACATCTGCAAGAAAACAAGTAAGCTCAGAGAACACCAAGGATTTTCTACAAGTGGTGATTTTTGTTGCCAAGATCTACAAAAATACAGATAATTGACAGATTGCAGTTTGCTAAATCTAGTAGCAGTCACTCTGAGGGAATCTGACTCCAATTTTCACAGATCTCCTTGGTGTTATTTCCATAATTCTGTTTCCATCATTTTCATAATTTTGTTATGGAAATAGTCATTTGTTCACTTTAGAGCAGGGTTCTTCAAACTTGGCCCTTTTATGACTTGTGGACTTCAACTCCCAGAATTCCTCAGCCAGCATGCCTGGCTGAGGAATTATAGGAGTTGAAATCCACAAGTCATAAAAGGGCCAAGTTTGAAAAACCTGCTTTAGAGTAAATGGATAATATTTTGACCATAGGAGTCCCAAGGAGCACAGATGAGACCACAAATGCATGTAGATCTATTATACACACAAAGACAAAAATGCTATATTTTTGACTGTTCTGATCCCTTTCTGATGTTTCTTGTTCCTCCATCCCTTAAGTCCTCTGTCTCAGTCAAAGTAATTAGGACAATTTCATTTTCTCTTCTGATTTTCTTTCTGTATTACATTGCTTTAATTTTTTGCTTCCTGTGCTCCTTAGGATTCCTATGGCCCAAATATTTCCATATTGTATCACAACGACCAAACTTTAGGGTTGGTTTTTTTCAAAAAAAAACCCCACAGTTATTTCAAATAGGTAATTTCCATTGTATAGAGTACAGACTTTTTTATCAATGTAAATATGTAACAAAACAATTGTTTTGTTTCAGATGCAAAGTGAATTCTCTTCATGTAAAATCAGTGCTATGTGCTGTGATAGCTGAAGGGTCTGGCAGCTATTTACGGTTTATCCAAGTGGATAAATGTGCTTTTGGGGTGTGCTTTTGATTTTATAGTAAACTGGTTGTGAACAGGTAATTCAAGGAAGTTATAGTTAAACATTATAATTGAAACTGTTCTATGTAATTCGACTGTTCTCAGGGAGCACAATACCCCTCAATTTACTTTGTCAAAGTTGCAGTTCAGAAAAAAAAGTATTAAAGCCCGCTGTTGAAGATCACACTGTGTACATAAGTCGTAGAATAGGTGCTGCTGTTTATTCTCTGGCTATAAATGGTGGTTCTGATGCTCTTTTACCCAGAACCCTTCCACATTTCATTGTGCAGGCTGAATTAGCACTGAGAAAACTACCGTACTTACATAAGACTGCATGCATAACTCAGTTACCATGTAAAATGATGATGTTGTACAGTTAGCATCTTTACATATGTACAGCTATGGAGCAAGGCAGTATATTTTGTAATCTTTCATGTGAAGAAATGCAGATTTATTAGCCCAAAAATAATAATTGTAAAAGTAGAGAGTCCCATGTCTATTATCCTTTTTTTATGACATTTCAAAAGAAAGGTAGAGTATAACATTTTCCCCCCTTACTGTTCTATTGCAACAGTACAAAAAACTGTGTGAAGGAGTATTTGTTTCCTGATGCCAGTATATCTTCAAGAAGTACTGCATTGCATGTTATCTGGGGGGGGGGAGGGATAATGTTCTAGAGTTGCTTGAAGAATTTGTTTCTGACTAATTCTGATACATGTTGTTTTGGTTTGAAACATCTGGGCTAGAGAATCATATTTCAGGACCACCAACTCTGATTCAAGACTGACCTGACCCAATTTTTTTCAGGCAGATCGGAACATAGCCATCATCAGAATCTCTACATGTAATATTCTCCTGCAATTTGTGGTTTAAAAAAATCTAGCTGGACAGTTAATACATGCAATCCTTTTTGCTTCCAAAGAGAGAGAGAGAATTAGGAACAGAAATTCATGCATGATTGAATTTCTGCTTTATTTTTATTATTACATATGTGATGGAAAAGAAGCGATTGTACCTTCTCCCACCCCCCATGTACACCCCACACACTGTAGGTTGACAAAGAGCAGGAAATATTAACTATAGAACAGGGCTTTTCAACCTTTTCACCCATTGTACCACTTTTAGGATATGGCAATATCTGAGTACCACCAGTCGCCTAGCAAGGTGTCAAAAACTTTATCAAACTTTATACTTTATCAAAAAGTCATAAAGTACAGGTAGTCCTTGACTTTACAACAGTTCGCTTGGTGACTGTTTGAAGTTACAATGACACTGAAAAAAGTGCCCCCCAAGCCACAGCCGAGCAAGCCACCTGCCTGCCCGCCTGGTGGCGCTTTTCCTCCTGTCCGAGGTTTTCATTGTTGTGAGCATTTCTGTTGGGGATTGGCAGCGGGGGTGGTGTGGGGTGGTGTTTGGTTTTTATTCCCCCCACCGTCTGCTGGGTGGTTGCAGCAGGTTTTGGTCACTTCACATGACCCTGGGACACTGTGACCATCATAAATATGAATCAGTTGCCAAGCATCTGAATGTAAATCACAACAGCCTGGAGAGGCTGCAACATTCCAGCTGATCGGCGCTTCTTCTGGGCTCAGCGGAAGCGTCAGGATCAGCGCCGAGCTCCAGCTGGAGCCTGGCGCCGATCCTGGTGCTTCCACAGAGCCCTGACAGCCCCAAGAAGCGCTAATCAGCTGGAAAGCGGCACTGATCCTGGGGCTTCCGCTGAGCCCTGACAGCCCTGCAACTCCAGCTGTCTCTCGCTCAGGCTTGTGCGGTGCTGCCACCGGTTCAGCTCATTCCCTTCCCCTGCTACCACTTTTCTAGGATGGTCGCGTACCACCTGCCAGGTGCCAATGTACCACAGGTGGTACCCGTACCACTGGTTGAAAAGCCCTGCTATAGAAGACAATTCTAAAGGTGAGATAAATTACACAGTTTTGCTAATATCTGTGGTAATGGAATAGATATGATACTTTCAAAATGAATTAGATTGTTGTTGATATAAAGTTACCACCAAATAAGAGGTCATTAGACTAAGATTTCAGGATCCAGTACGAGTTTGTTACTGAGACTATTCTTCCAAGTTTTCGGCCTTGTGCTGGAGAACTTCAGAGAACTTCTCTCTATCCAGAATATGTGCACGAGGCTGTACTACATGTTGTGTTGTAGAACAGCCCAGTGCACATATTCTGGAGAGAGAGAGAAGTTCCCTGACGATGGACTCAACATAAGCCTGAGAGCTTGGAAGAATAAAGCTTTGGCCCCAATAACTGACTCAGATTGGATCCTGCAACATTATCTGGAGACATGTATATTTACCTTCATTCTAAGACTGCTTGATCTTTAGGTACAAGTATATCATCACAGAAATGTATATACTGTATGTCTCAGCAGGACTTAAGTCATTTAAAATTCTGTGGTAATTATCTTTACTCCTACAACAAGCAGTGTTTTTTTTTAAAGGTAAAGTTTTTTTGTATTTTTTGCATTTCTGATTGTGCTGGCATTTTTATAACTGATTTATTGTAGTTAGCATTATGAATTGTTACTTCTTTTTAAAATACAGAAACCACATACGGTGTCAGATGGATACTGTAGCATTCAGAACAAAAATTTATGTGTGTCTCTTTTAAATTCGTGGCATATTATCTGGGTCTACTAATATTTACATTACAGGCCAGCCTAACTCTCCTCTGCAGTAATCCTGGACAGGCTGTTTCTTGTGGAACATAATGCAAGAAATCAACATTTAATAAAAGACTAGGCAGGTATCTCTAATTGTGGATGCTTTTGCATACAGTTTTGCCCTTTTCTGGAATCATCATTATCATCATCATCATCATCATCCCCAGCAGAGGTCAGCGGCTCTGCCACTGAGTTATTTTATGAATCCTTTTAACATCTGTCCCACGGTCTGCTGACTTCATTAGCAGTTCAGAGATCTCCGTGTGCTTAGAGCCATCCCAGCTCTTGTTCATCTTCACAGCTGTGAATCAATTCAGGCTTTCCAAAACAGGGCAACCAGATGGATAATAGAAATAACTGGATAACAACAAGAAGGGAAGCAACAAGTGAAGAAACAAATGTCTTGAGTTCCAAGATAATTTGGAGGAGTTGTTTTGGGGCTTCTTTTTTCTTTTAACAATTACAATTGCCAGTCTGTTCTTAAGAAACAAGGAGAAATGGCATTTGGCTCAAAAAAGGAAAGTCTATTCATATCTGTGTGGGAACCTAATCAGGCTCTTGTTTCCAGTGACGATAGCTCCCCAGTTGAACCAGGTCTGCGACAAGAATACTTCTTTTGTATGCCGATTAATGTGGAAGCGATAAAATTTCCTATAAGAGACATATGTGTTTACATCTCAAGATGTGTTGTTTGACAAAAAGCTTTGTTCTCTGCATATTTCTCTTGCAGAGCTTCATGCTGAGTTGTTTTTCTGGAAAGCTTTGATTAGCTAGAATTAGTTTGCCAAAGTAAAATAGATACTTGTTTCATGAGTCCTCTTGCTGAGCTGTAAATTATAGTCAAATGTATGAAGAGTGACAGAAAGAAAGTGCTTATTTGAACCTCTGGCCAATGATAGGCATATACAAAAATACAAAGAAATAGCAACCATTTCAAAAGAATACAGAGAAATATCCATATTTTGTGATCTAATACATGATGGGATCTATATATATATTCAAACACAAAATACTCTTATTTTACATCAGAATACTGGTGTAATATTTAAATAATGAAAACTGACTGCTGAATATGCTTTTTTCTGTCAAGCAGGATAAAAGATACACACACACACACACTCCACACTCCAAACACATGCACACAAACAGAGTGTATGAATTGGGGTATGTCTGTTGTAGAAGTAAGGATACAAAGTTATGTAGAATTAGAAAGAATGATGGGGAGGTATAGTGTTAAGTAAGCCTAAATTGCCATTTCTCCCCTATTTCCTCACTTTATTTTCTGCTACTATTACTTACACTTTTTATGCTTTGTATAATATTGCTTACCCTGAAAGGGAAAGAATGTATTTATGGATATGGGTATGTATATATATATGTATGCTTATAATAGTTTCTACCCTGACATTTCCAGGATGATCTGTTTTTCTCTCTAGCTTAATGAGAGAGATGGCTTCCATTCTGTGAAAAGTTACTTAGTAGAGTAAGATCCACTCCAAATAAGTAGACTGAGGAGAATGATTCACAATCTACCCCTTGACTTTGTAAATATTGATCTTCCAGTTGAACAATACTCTAGATCAAATATGTCAAACTTGCGACGTCACGTGACGTCACACAACATATCGGGATGGTTTTGCCATTGCTGGCAATGGGGTGGGTACGGCTTCCAGATGACGTGTCCGGCCCGCGGGCTGGCAGTTTGACACCCCTGCTCTAGATATAAGCCACTTTTTCCGTAGACTATGGCAGTTTCTTCAGCAAGTGCTTTTCAACTTGCAACTTCTATATTTCTTCCCTCAGAAGATCTTTAACCTATGTGCACCACTCCCTAGGAGGGAGGGAGGGAGGGAGGGAGAGAGAGAGAGGGGGAGAGAGAGAGAGGGAGGGAGAGAGAGAGAGAGAGTAAACTCACTTCTCCTTCTGCTCTCTCAGTATTGTTGGGGTTGTGCTGTTAGCATTATGAAGGAAATTCCTACCAATATCAGCAGGATTTTCTTAGCATTGCAGAGGTGTCTGAAACAGGAGAAGGCAGAGGATTCAGATAGCTATCCTGTAGGCAAAGAATGCAACGTCTCTTCCACCCCACCCTCATGTTTCAGTTCAATGTGAAATGCACAATTCTTACATCTATTTGGTCCTTTGTCTACACTTCCTAAATAGCCTTAGAAAACTTTTATACGTCAGATGTCTCTTATGAACTGGGGGGGGGGGGGGGCGAACATGGAAGCAACCCCTGCATTTTACTAGTTATTTTTGTCAGCCCAGTTACTTACTCTCAGCCCTTGATATGGCTCCTAATGACGAACAACAGCTGTATTTATAGAGAGCTTGGTTCATAAAGGACATTCCTTATGAAAACTTATTCCTGGATAGTGTTGCATGAGGGAAANGTGTTTACATCTCAAGATGTGTTGTTTGACAAAAAGCTTTGTTCTCTGCATATTTCTCTTGCAGAGCTTCATGCTGAGTTGTTTTTCTGGAAAGCTTTGATTAGCTAGAATTAGTTTGCCAAAGTAAAATAGATACTTGTTTCATGAGTCCTCTTGCTGAGCTGTAAATTATAGTCAAATGTATGAAGAGTGACAGAAAAAAAGTGCTTATTTGAACCTCTGGCCAATGATAGGCATATACAAAAATACAAAGAAATAGCAACCATTTCAAAAGAATACAGAGAAATATCCATATTTTGTGATCTAATACATGATGGGATCCATATATATATATTCAAACACAAAATACTCTTATTTTACATCAGAATAATGGTGTAATATTTAAATAATGAAAACTGACTACTGAATATGCTTTTTTCTGTCAAGCAGAATAAAAGATACACACACACACACACACTCCACACTCCACACACATGCACACAAACAGAGTGTATGAATTGGGGTATGTCTGTTGTAGAAGTAAGGATACAAAGTTATGTAGAATTAGAAAGAATGATGGGGAGGTATAGAGTTAAGTAAGCCTAAATTGCCATTTCTCCCTTAATTCCTCACTTTATTTTCTGCTACTATTACTTACACTTTTTATGCTTTGTATATGCTTTTTATGCTTTGTATAATATTGCTTACCATGAAAGGGAAAGAATGTATATATGGATATGGGTATATATATATATATATATATGTATGCTTATAATAGTTTCTACCCTGACATTTCCAGGATGATCTGTTTTTCTCTCTAGCTTAATGAGAGAGATGGCTTCCATTCTGTGAAAAGTTACTTAGTAGAGTAAGATCCACTCGAAATAAGTAGACTGAGGAGAATGATTCACAATCTATCCATTGTCTTTGTAAATATTGATCTTCCAGTTAAACAATACTCTAGATCAGATATGTCAAACTTGCGACGTCACGTGATGTCACACAACATATCGGGATGGTTTTGCCATTGCTGGCAATGGGGTGGGTACGGCTTCCAGATGACGTGTCCGGCCCATGGGCCGGCAGTTTGACACCCCTGCTCTAGATATAAGCCACTTTTTCCATAGACTATGGCAGCTTCTTCAGCAAGTGCTTTTCAACTTGCAACTTCTATATTTCTTCCCTCAGAAGACCTTTAACCTATGTGCACCACTCCCTAGGAGGGAGGGAGGGAGGGAGAGAGAGAGAGAGAGGGAGAGAGAGGGAGGGAGGGAGAGAGAGGGAGGGAGGGAGGGAGGGAGGGAGGGAGAGAGAGAGAGAGAGAGAGAGAGAGAGAGAGAGAGAGAGAGAGAGAGAGAGAGAGAGACTTCTCCTTCTGCTCTCTCAGTATTGTTGGGATTGTGCTGTTAGCATTATGAAGGAAATTCCTACCAATATTAGCAGGATTTTCTTAGCATTGCAGAGGTGTCTGAAACAGGAGAAGGCAGAGGATTCAGATAGCTATCCTGTAGGCAAAGAATGCAACGTCTCTTCCACCCCACCCTCATCTTTCAGTTCAATGTGAAATGCACGATTCTTACATCTATTTGGTCCTTTGTCTACACTTCCTAAATAGCCTTAGAAAACTTTTATACGTCAGATGTCTCTTATGAACTGGGGGGGGGGGGCGAACATGGATGCAACCCCTGCATTTTACTAGTTATTTTTGTCAGCCCAGTTACTTACTCTCAGCCCTTGATATGGCTCCTAATGACGAACAACAGCTGTATTTATAGAGAGCTTGGTTCATAAAGGACATTCCTTATGAAAACTTATTCCTGGATAGTGTTGCATGAGGGAAAGCTGATATAAACTAGCATATGAAATTGTTAGCATGTTTACCAGGCACTAATTAGTACAGTTTTAAAACATTAGGATTATTTGTTTCATATACTTCCTGTTCATAGACTACATTATTCAGATTCCATTTTTATATTATACTATTAATATTTAGCCCAAGTTAAAACTGAATACTTGTAAATAGCAGTAGCTCTTAGACTTATATTCTGCCCCATCGGGTGGTTTACAGAATCAGCATATTGCCCCCAACAAGCTATCTCCTCATTTTGCAGACCTTGGAAGGATGGAAGGCTGAGTCATCCTTGAGCCCCATCAGGATCAAACTCCAGGCTGTGGACAGAGTTAGCCTGCAATAGTGCATTCTAACCACTGCACTACCACAGCTCACTAAATGACCTGCAGATTGGATTTCTAAAGCTAATTGAATTGAACATGTGTTAATGAGTGTATGTGGAGTTGACCCATAACACTAGGACTCTTTAAAAGCTCTAATAACATTTCAGTTTATTAACATAATATTTATATTTAGCTAACATGATCTTACTGACATGTTATATAAAAATTGTGGTTTTGTTGCAATATTATTTTGGATATAGAAACATTGATATTTACAATATATACATTCATAACAGGTAACATATGTTCAAATGAGATTGTTAAATGCATAAAATGTGCATGGAAAAGATACTCAAAACCCATGATTTCAGGTTTTCCTTTATATCAGAACAATTTTTAAAATATGTAATTTAATCGAGTTAATAACTTTTAAACTTCTGCTATCTTCAAACGATGTATGCAGTTGTAAGTGCAGAGAGCTATTTTTCTAACCAGAGCATCTGGCTCCCTTGGCATGCCCTTGTGCAGCAACAGAGCAGTTCTGGAGTTGCCTCTGAATTGTCACATAGTTAAGTTGCTGATGAGTTTTTAGCTTCTTTTAAAATTGCCTCCATTTGTGGGGACACAGTTTATCCCTCATGTCACCTCTTTAAATTTTATGGAATTGAATGCTCCTGGGGTTGTGCATAGTTAAGGATCCATAGAATTTTAGCATCATACTACATGCTCAGCCCCTTTGGGACGTGCACAATGTAATGATGCATATTGAAAAGAGATGGGCTTTCCATTGCTAGAGTACCTTCAGTGGTCTGATCCCTCTTCCCCATATGGATGCCACTGAAAGCAAATTAAAATGAACTAAACCCTACATATAATTGTAAAAATAGAAAGCAAAAATCCAAGAATTCACAACTTGCTCAGACAACTTAATTCACTGCAGTAGCTTTCCATGGTCCATTGTTTCATCTGTGGCAAATAACAGTGATCTTTACTGAATCCTATAACATTTAGCTTCCTTATTGTTTTAGTTTGTTTCTGAATTTTAAAATGCTCGATTCAAATGCTGGTTATGATCTACAGTATTATTATTTATCTCCTATGGTATCTGCCCAGTTGGCACAGTCTTGGGTTCCTTCAATTAAACAATGTCATCTATCAGTACCTAGGGAGTGTGTTTTCTTTATTGTGGTGCCTGCCCCCTGGAACAAGATACCTTCTAAGATCAACATGCTGCTGATGTTTCAGAGGGCCATAAAGACCTGCTTGGAGTCCCTTTATGGGATGTTATAGGTCAGTGGTGGCGAACCTATGGCACGGGTGCCAGAGGCGGCACTCAAAGCCCTCTCTGTGGGCACGCGCGCCGTCACTCCAGTCCTAGGCCTTTAGCTGGATTTTATAAAACCTTTTCGCTTTAGGCCTCTGCCGCCGTGTGCAAAAAAAAAAAAAAGGTTCAATCAATCAGTCAATTTCAACTTCTTGTGGGGAAAAAAAAGATCTTGCAAAGCTGGAATTGATTGATTGAACTTTTTAGTCCCACCCAGTCTGCTGTTACCATCACAGCCACGCCCACCCAATGGGCCACACCCAACCATTTGGCCACACCCAGCCAATGGCCACGCCCACCTGGCACCCCACAATGCATAAGTGGGTTTTGGGTTGCAGTTCGCCATCACTGTTATAGGTTGTCTGCCAGGCTCACCATCTTGTTCCTTTTATAATTTTTTAAGTTAGTCTTGTTGCTGTTGTCTATTAGCTCTTATTATACCATTTTAACTTGTTTAGTACACAGGAACTTGCCCAGATTTGCTTGGAGTTGGATGGCATAAAATCAAACAATAAGTATGATACCCACACTTAATTTCAGCACTTAACTAAATTGCATCTGCAAATTTATTTCTTCTTTATAAAGTGACATACCCCTGGTTAAAATATTTGACATACACATATATTCACACACAGACACACATATAGATTCATACACATTTATTCAGTGTAATAGATAATCCTCTGCATTAGTATGCAGAGTTCCTTCGGTGTCTACATGGCTTATTGTTTCAGATTTTGCCTCACGTGTAAAGCAAAAGCAGGGTTTATTTATTTGAAGTTTTGAAAATATTATTGCACCAACCATGAAACTATTATTTTATGAACCAATAAAAATACAGTAGAAGAATTTACAACTGTTAAAAAATTATACTGGTAATTACTCTGAAACAATAGTTACGACTCCTGACATTCAGAGATGACTAACCCACTAAAATTAATGACTTTGTAGTAGTAAAAAAGCTATGAAGTTAACATTGCAATGGAAAATATTTCTGTTGAAGTATCAAATGCCAATTGCATGTGGAACCTCGATCACTATTTTAGTCACTGAAATTAGATTCAGTGCCAGTGGCTAATTTAATCACAGTTCTTCACCCCACAGCAGAATACAGCCATTATGCAAAACACTGATATGAGGGTTATTTTTAGTCAACAGAAGAGTATCTCTTTACAAGGCTAACAAAATGTTTTGAAATTCTGGACTACTTTACCAATTAGATATTTCCTGATCCTGAAAACCAGGTGATATGAAGCAAATTTCATAATGAATAATGATATAGATGGCTGTGTGTGGTTCTGTTTTAGCCTTGTGTCTCTTGAGAGATGATCGACATGTTGCCTTATTTGAGGATAAATTGCTTCTGAAAAATATTGCTCTTGGACTAAGAATGACTCAGTGCCTTGCTTTGACATTCTTGAATAGATTTGCCCGAAGTATAAAAGTTCATTTGGTCATGCACTTTCTTTTCTTAATCCATATTAAGTATGTCTCCGGACTCTCATATAACATAGCTGACACAAGTAGATCTGAGATATGCCTTGAAGAAGACAAAGTGAGAAAACTGAACCTTCAGTTTAGGTACATTCTGGCTGGTTCTTGAGGCAAGACGTGACATCTGAATCATGGCAGGGAACTCATTTTGTTCATGCAAGTTGTAAACTGAGAAAACTTCAATTTTCTGTTCCCAAGTAAAGAGTGTCTGTAGATGGATCATGGCATTTGTCACAGCAGTATAAACTATATAAGGAAAAGAGAAGTACAACTTTTTAAAGTAAACAAATAAGTACAGGCCCAGCTATATAAATATATGCCCTCTTACAACATCACATTT